>NW_011948433.1:2966051-3004000 GCF_000503995.2 Ceratosolen solmsi marchali | reverse complement strand
GCTAGATCAACTCTGACTTCTAAGCCCTCCTCTATTCATTGACTTTTGGCTGCTTTTTTGCAAAGATATCCTGGGGTACTGTGACTTCTCGTCTTGATTATCTGCTTACGAAGTTATCAAACTTCGTTACAATGTATATCGTGATTTTTCGTAGCGTTACTGAGCAACTCGAATCAATCGAACCAATTACGAATAGTACAAAAAAATCAGTTTATTCATGTAATAAAAAAGACGAATATTTTGTAAAAGGATTAATCGTTGGTCGATTACGAGAGCATTTTTTGTTAATAATTAACTGGTGATGTGCTCAAAACACGATTAAAAGTTATCTAATGATTAAGTAATCATACGAAATTACGATAATACATGGAATATTGCTCAGTAAAATAACAAGAGTAACGTCATAAAAATAACTATGTAATTTAGTCTTTAGATAATAATTTAAAGCAAATATATGCAGAATGAACAGAATCGTGGTTAGATAAAAGAATGTCAATACATTGATGAAATTGAAGACCAATAATGGCAGTAACAGCACTGCAATAGATGTGAAAATAAGTATTTTTAATAGATTTCCCCTTCAGATATATCGAGAAAAATATTACTAATAATGTATTTGCAAATTATATTTCAAAGATTGTTTAAATAACGATGAAACCATAAAAATTCTATTTAATTTCGAAAGGTTTTTAAACTTTATTCAAATTTCTGATAAATTATAAGTCAATTGGATTATATTAACGATCATATAATTTGTACTTCAAGGAAAAAATCTTTTCTATCTTTATAATTTCCAATGATAAATATTAAAAGCATTATTTAGAAATGTCATTATTCCTTGGAAATATATAAATATAAATATATCGATATAATTGTATCTTTCAAAGATTTATTGAAAAAATTGTTGTTTAAAATTAAAACTAGAATTGAAAAATGTTGTTGTAAATTGACAATATTTATAAAGATCTATATATTATTCAACTTAATTGAAATAACTGTCATATTTTTATGATATTTATTTGCTAGACATTATGAATTTCTAATTAATGATAATGTAGATAACACGAAAATAATAAAATTCGCTATATCCAATGTAAAAGAAGTATTATTGATCTATGTAAAATTCTGATCATAATTGATTTTTATTTTAAAATCGCAATAGTTTGTTAATATCTTTTATAATTACTATTAACTCTCTGATTAATAATTAAAAATTTGTAAATGTCTTTTGTTAAAAGATAATATAACGTATCGATTGTTTTATTTTATTTTTGTGTACGAAGAATGTTTATTCATATTTAAGATATTGTTGAATAACTCTCACTATTATTTGTAAAATCTTTAGATAATTGCGTTAAGTAATTATCAGTTTATTGTTTATTAAAATTTTTTGAATATTTTAAAAATTATATGTTCTTGTCTATTATTATAAAGATTTTTTTTTAAACGATGTCAAATTTTGTAAGTTATCATGAAAAATATGTGCAATATATATGTAACAACGCAACATTTACAGATATATTCTTTAGAGCTATGAAGACAGCTGTTGGAAAAACTCTATAATCATACAAAAATATAAATATATATACAAATATAAATATTAAATACTCTATAAAATACAAAAAATTTGTAGTATATAATAATTATAAAGATATGGATTTATAGATATACATAGGTTAAGGTATAAATGTAGATATGTCGAAATATATAAGTAAATATATTGTTGTAAAAATTGAGTTTATATAACCAATTTTGTATTCAATGTACAATCCAATTTTATATTCAACAAAAAGAAAAGTAATATTCAAATATAACGCATCATTTGATTAATATAAAATATTTAATAAAATTAAACATTTTTCATTTATAATTTTCTGTATTATAATATAAAACTAATTATTTAATAAATTTAATCCAATTAGTTATTTAAACATAATTAATCATTCCAATAGTAATGAAGTAAATGAAGATTTAATTTTGTAATTTATTTATTTAACATCAAATGATAATAATATATCTGAACGACCAAAATGGAATTAATTTTAAAGACGTAAGTTTTTTATGATAAGTCTTAAGAAGTGCGGTGATGTTATTTATTTAGGTTTGCATTATCAATAAGGATACTTAAAACTCTTATACGTAAAGCTTTTTATGACTAATGAGAGACTGTTTAAAATATTTTAGAATTTCCATGTAAAAAAATTGAATTGGTACTTATTATAATTTAACCGATTACATGCCAAATCGTAAATCTGCGTGGATGCGCGCGAGGATTGCTCAAGAAAATTTCTATCCTCTACTCGCACTGCGATTTTCCGGTGCTTAAGAGTCACTTTATATTTATCACGAATTGCAGTTTACTTAGTTATATTTATCATTGACATATCAACATAACGAATTCCACAATATTTATTCCATATGAAATATTTTAAATAGATATCGATATTTGTTATAACATTTTCTGTTGCCATTTCGTAATCAATATTATTGCGATTGATTATATATTTAAATATCTTTGAAATATGTCTAAGTGCACTTTATTCAGGGAATAAATGAAAATAAAATAAAAGTATGTAAGTCGATAGTAAATCTCATAAAAAAAAAAAAAAAAAAAAAAAAAGTTTCCTAGAAAACATTTAAGTGCTAATTTATCAGCTCTTGTAGATGTATAGTATTAAAAAATATATATTTATAGCAAAATTAGGAGAGTTCGTATTCTTTGCAATGTAAAAAACATTCGATATTTATGAAATATTGAAGTAGTGAAATATCTAAACAATAAAATGCAAATCGATTTTTCCATTATTCAAAATCAGATTGTACCTTTATAATAACTTGGCTATAAATAAGTTCCAAGTGCATTTACAAAACATATAAAATTAAAATGTATTTGTATTATAATTATATATAAGTTTTTTTCTTATATAATTTTTAATGCATATTTGAAGACACTAAGGAATTAGGTATTTTGGCACTTTGAGAATTTTCCTTTTGTTCACTTTTTTTTTTTTTTTTTTTTTTAATATGTTTCGAAGATAAAAATAAATTATATTAAATAAATGTTTAGTAATTAAGCATAACGATATTATGATATAAAGCAATTCAAATTATAATTCTAAAAATCTTCTAATAAAATACATTTGTAAAGCAAAGGCTTTAAAGTTTATTTATTAAATACAGTAATAATTTCATTTTTAAGAATTTGCAATATAACAGGCTATAAATACTTTATAGTATGCAATACACGAAGTGAGTACGATGGTGCGTTTGTGTGTTAAAAGTAGTTGAAAATGGAATACGGAATATGTCTTTAGCAGATATTGCGAAAAGATCGAGTATTTTCCCTTGCAGAACAAAAGTAAGACCGTGAATTGAAAGAAGCCTGAAAAACAATTTCAAAAGTTCACGTTACAAATGCATACGTACATTTCTTTCCAATTTTTAGGATCATTTTTCGGATAGAGATAGTTTATTGATGCCATTATAATGGATAACGAGAAGAGAGGAAATTAAGTTTATGAAAACATGAAACATCTTGTAACATCTAAAATGTTACAAGAGGTGCTTGAAATCTATAGATCTTTTGAAGATTCCACAAACTTCAATTGAGATGAGTGATACAATTTTACTTGCTCTACTATTTTACTTCTAATGATGGTTCGCTGTAAAGTGGAAGCTTAATTGAACTTTATATATCATGAAGTAGTGCGCTTAAAGAGCTATTTCACAGTTTTATTAATATCTTAAAATTTAGTAATATTCTTTAGTTACATTTATTATTATTTGTTGATGTTTAGAACTTTAATATTTACTTGCCTGTTAGTGGCACAATATTATGCCATTATTATGCGATAATTTTATTTATGAAATGCGTACACAGGATGCTTTTATGATATATATAATTTAATGGTACGTCCATTCCTTATGTAGATTTATTAGAATATTAAATGAGTAAATTATTTAAGAAAGATTACAAATTAGTAATTTGTAATGTCTAATTATATATTTTAGTTATTATTGTATTAAGAAACTATCTTAATGTACGATAAATCTTAATCATTTAAATTATTGTGATCTTTTTGTACTTTTAATTGGGAAGAAATTTATTTTGGCTTAAAAATCTATGTGATTTCGTAAATAAATATCTGTGATCGATAACTTATTGTTAAATATTTTATCACGTGGTGACACGTTAAAGCTCGATAATTTTTAATATTTTGCTTATAGGAGGTAAATCTATTCATCAATCATTTCTCAGAATTTTCATAGCTTAAGAAAAATAATGAAATGTTACTGTAATTGTTATAATTTTATTCATATTTCTTTAATGATATTGGCACGTAAATTTAGTTTTAATATTTTATACAAAATTTTCTATAATTTTATAAAACTACAGTTACGATAATATTATCAAATGAGCAAATAATTTAAACAAGCATACTAGATTGTTATTGCTATTCAATTTGTGAAATCGTTAATTTTCCGACCTTTTAGGAAATTAATTGTTTTCTTATAATTGTTAAAAATTCTTTAAAAAAGATAATGTTCTGGTCAATGAAAAAAAGTGGATAAATACGTTGCAACACAGTTTATTAGTACTACTTTAAACAGATAATCATACAAAACTTTCGTGAATTGTTGTCAATCTGTAATATCAATTGTTTAATATTTGATTTATTATAAAATCAATTTAATAACTAAGATTCAAATTTGTAAGTTATAAATATCAATTGAAGAGAAATATAATTTTGAATCATTATTATTTCGAGTAAATTAAATAATAATATATCTTTAGAATTCAAGTTATTCTATCATAAAAATACAATTATAATTATCATCATTATTTAATATTTTCATGAATTATTTTGACATTCAAGGCACAAATATTTTAACGAAAGAAATTTGTAAATAAGGTGCGGATCGTGGAAGGGAAAAAAAGGAAATACATTATTTATTATTACTTTTATCGTTCTCAATTCCTTTTATTTATCATCAATAACAATAATCATAATCTCTTATTTTATTGTTCTTACGTAATCCTTCTTCTCGCTCGTTTATATATAGCGATTTATAAATAAAGCGGAGCCATATAAAAGTCGAAACGAATCTTTACGAATGCATCATGGCTTCGCCGGTACAGTAACATCGTATTGCTTCGAAATCGAACTCGTCGGCTCCAAAGATCCTTGATTTTATATTATTTATCGTGTTGGTATTTGGCTCTCGCTCGCAATTTCGATTTCATCCGACGAAAGCAGCTTATGCAGACTTTTCACTAGAGATGCTCACCCAAACATATGCATCTATTATATACAATTCACGGCCTGCTTCTCACGAGGATTCATACAGTGATAATCAAGTTATAATAGATCAAAGAACTATAAGGTAGGCTTTAATAATATTGATTCAGACCAATAGAGAGAGAGAGAGAGAGAGAGAGAGAGAGAGAGAGAGAGAGAGAGAGAAACTTCATTATAAATGCAAACTTTGTTTTGACATTGGAATATACATACTCATTGTCGATAATAAAACCACTGCTCTAGACGCTATTGTTGATAATATATATATACTTTTTTAAATATCAATGATATCGTGTTTTAAATGCATAGATTAGGCTTGTAATTGATCTATTTAGAAATTATTGAGTTTTGAACGGTGGATTTCTCCTTTCATAACGAACGTCTGTTGAGAGCAGGCCGCTCGTTGTTGACATCGTCAATTTTTCGTCGCTTTTACGAAGTGTAATCTCGTTAATCCATTAATCCCATTGCCCGTATTCTGCGTTGGACACATTTTTTCGTAGTTGATTTATATCGAAAGACATTGAAGAATATCGCTTATTTTTTTTTTGTTTTTTTTTTTGTTTTTTTTTTTTTGTTTATGTGATTTTAATTATTAGTCGGACAGTTGAAGACCGGAATTTTTACACACCTTCAGATATATTATACCTACACATGTTATAAAAGCTCAGGTAAAGAATTATGTCGCTAAAGAGCAGATTGACGCATAAAAATATTTAGAGGTGAGCGACGTAATATAATGTAGTGTATATGGCGCCGTATATTTTGTTCTTCGTTTGATTTCAGTATAATAACATTCATTAAATTAAGTACTTTACATGATTATAAACATTAACAAATTAGTACGCAATCAGTTAATAATTAAGTATAAAAATTAGTATGTATAAACAGTTAAATATACGAATTAAACCGTATATTACAACGAAACTCTAATAAGCTCTTAAAATTTTCTCTTAGTACATTAAACTTTTGTGCTGTGCATTACCTGTATTTATCATTAAACATGTGTAATAATTACATATTTCAAACGTACATTATAATAATTTTATAATAATAATAAAAATTTGATATATTGCTTTTTACAAAGTTAAAAATTTGTTATATTATAAATATAAGATATAATACATTATAAATATAGGATATAACATATTATAAATATAAGATATGATATATTATAAATTTGATACTTTTAATTTTTAATTTTCGTACAGATGCATCGTATATTTTGGATCTTCCTCGTAAAGAGTTTATTAGTAAATGTATGGAAACATTAAAAAATTTTAACTACACTTCTACTTAATCATGAAAAACATCAAAATATGCATCGTACTATAATATATTTGAACAATTATATTTATACAATATATAATATAATTCTATTGTTTAAGCGTAATAAGCTTACATTGTGACACTGGCAGAATCTGAACTTTGGAAATTCATTATCGCAGATCTTATATTAGTGGCGCAATATATTTTCGAATTCTGTGATTGTGCCTCACAATTATTTATTTATTTTTGTTAATATCGGTAAATTTTCATTTTCGCCAGTTCACATAGTCACATATATATTATTGCAGTATGTGTTTGTATAATATTGTATCCGTTTTTAATTTGAGCTTTTATTTATTTTGATATTTATATAGACATCAGTCATTGATTTCATTCGTTAAAATAGATAATAATTATATATTGGATATTACATAATGATAACAATAATAAAATTTTATTCTTTATCGTATTAATTATATGCATAATATAATATAGTTTTCTCCATTAATCATCACATTCGTTCGACAATATGTCTACAATTTTTTCGCAATTAGAGTATTACAAATATAAATTGAATATTCATGTATACATCGAGTAGTCATACAAAATTATACACTTAGAATTATTCATGAGACGAGAGTGTTATATTTGTTTGTTACCACTGATTTTGTTGGTATATTTACTTTTTATTATATGTTATTTTATAAAAGTTTATCAGACGATATTGCAACAATGCGGTTGTTGTTTATTTAAGGTGGTTTTAGAGCCATTATTTTATATAAATTTCATTTTATATCAATTTTTAAGGGTTTCACTCGTGTACGATAAATGTATTAAACTAGAAGAAAAAAATTTCGTTATATTCTAGAATTTAATTTGCAGAACGACAATTAGATGTAACGTTGCCTTGTTATTTGCGACATACATTTACGAGCTATCAAAATTCATTTTGCGTAGAGCTACAAATTAAGAAATAAACAAAAATTTCTCTTTGAAAATCCTATATTAGAAGGATAGGTTTTAAATATTATAGATATGAGTGTAGAAAAGAGGGAAATAGCGAGAGAGAGAGAGAGAGAGAGAGAGAGAGAGAGAGAGAGAGAGAGAGAGACGGGGACAAAGAGTAAAATAGTTGTGATTGGTAGAATTCAAATTATTCAAAAATCGCTTTTAAATAAGCGTTAAAACCACCTTAATTTAATTCAATTATTTATGATTCGAGCCACTGGAGTTACGTATTGTAACATTTATTATTTTAATCTTTAAATATTTTTTTTTCAACGAATTTGTTACGATTGTTATTATTATCAATTTTTCTGCTTTGATTGATTACTGGCTTTATAAGGCGACTAGAAAATAATGAATAATGAAAATATTGAGTACTAGGAATAAGTACTTTATTGCTATTAAATTTTTTTATGAAAATTTCTATTCGATCTTAGTAAGATACGTATCATAAACGACAAAATTTTCAAATGTATTTTAATAAAACATTTTAAGGAGCCCTTTATTGCAATAGTGTACTTTTTAATATCAATGTTGTTGATTCTTTAAAAATAATACCACTTAAACAAAATGCATTTTTAGTTTTATAAAAATAATATTATATTAATATTTTTATTTCTTAATTCTCAATATAACTTTAATTGGCTTAATCTATAAAAATAATATTTATTACAAGATAAAAATAAGCGTACCACTGTTAAAATCTGTAGTATAATTACAGCAATAGATTAGTTACCATAGAGAAATTAATTTTACTTGAAAATAATCTGACTTTGGAAAAATTACTTGAAAATCATATTATACTTACTTTGAATACAATTGAGATATATACCCTTAGCATTGACAATTAATTAAATTTGAAAGCAGTAATTTCATTTTTCAAGAATAGTTTTATCATATCCTTAAATAAATAGCTTATATAATTACAAAAAGTAATTATAGAAGGTTTATTAAGACCTCATTTAGTACACGAAGATTATTCTCTATAAGAATAAATAAATTCTATTTACTGGCGTGAAAGACTTCGTCCATTTTGTTATTTAACTATAGCTATAAATATGTATAATATATCTAATATTTCTTTGATTTTTAATTTTTTTTTCTTTTACGACTATTTAACATTTACATTATAACAGCCAGTTAAATATTTACAATTTTATGGATTTTAATGGATAGAAAATATGTTTGTTAGTGTCAACTTCCTTAAATTCAATATATAATTAAGGCCAATTATTTATTTTAGGAAGAATTTGTAAAAAAAATATTTTAGATAAACTTCCTTAAAGGAATTTTTTTATTGACTTTTTTTACATTTAATGTTATAAACTTCATAAGTTTCTTTTGTTATTTTCTACTGATATATTTATGTATAGATGCATTGCTATTAACATTAGTATATTTTCTGAATGTTAATCTGTTAATCGGTATGAGAAATTTGTTAGGTATAGTGTAGTAATTTATTGTAAACATTGGTAATGGTCCATTACGGAAAAGTGTTTTCCGATTATCATTATTTGTATTTTATCTTATTTATGTATAAAATATGTTAATACTTGAAGCATATCTAAGTGATACATAAAATTTTTAAAACTATTATAAAATATAACCTTTTTTGTCTTTAAAATTTTAATTCATAAGCTATTGCTTGCTTACCCATGACAAACCTAATACTGATGTAAATATAACAATTGTTTCTTCGGGATAGACACTAAACATTATATCTCGCAAGTACCCAAATTAATTGAAGAAACATACAAAAAAAAAAAAAAAATAAAAAAAAAAATAAAAAATAAAACATTAGACAAGTATGAAATTTTTGATTCGATAGAAATTTATATTTAACGTATGCAATACTTTTGAATTGTTAAGAGTATATTAAAGTCGTTAAAATGTTAGGCATATTTTGTAATGTTTAACTGTAAAGTATAAAACTATGTTTTACGAAAAGATACTAAAGGAATTTTACGAAAAAAACTTTTAAAGCCCATTAAAGATATGACAAACTAGGTTAATTATTTTGTATTATACATTAAATCTTTTACATCAAAAATCTTCTAATCAAATGGAACTTGTAGAAATTAATGGTATTTAATTTTAACGAATTGAACTGTTGGCAAATTCATTAAGTTCGACTATTCGAAATTATTTTTCTAGCGATTGAATTATCTTTAAGCTATAATATTCGATTTTTTAAAAATATATAAAAATATATTTTTCGTAGTAGTCATGGCGTATTCAGGGTTACTCCACTGTGCCTGCAATTTTTGCTTTCAAAATTTTTGTTGCAGTTTATCCTTCTAGTGGTCGGAGTTTTTTCGATTGGACTGCCGGATATTGTGACCTCGATACACTCTGTCTGGTGGAATATTTCATTCGGAATTCGATACAGATCCTTTTTTATCTTCAAAAGAAAGTGCTAAGAAGTTTTTTTTGCTAAAAATCTGTTCGGTGAACAAATAATAGCTGAATAACATTTTCTATTTTTTAAATGGATTGAAAATTTTAGTTAATCATAAATTTAATGTAATCTAAAAATTTGATAATAATTATAAGAACTATGATTTTCCTAACAAATAGTTAAGGGAAAATCAGAGATGTTCTTTTACTTTGAATGTTTTAAAACGTACATTGCATGCATTAAGAAATATTAATTTTATCCGTATGCATTATTTCAGCAAAACATCTGACGTATTTAATCGATCGAATTGTATAATGTAGAATGAAGTGCATATATTCATATCGATAGAGATAAAGTTTGTTTTACAATTACAAATTATTGTTGTACTCACTTGTGGAGTTTAAGTAATTAACTTTTTTAAAGTATCTAATAATTTAAAAATTGTCTTTATATATATATATATATATATTTATCTTATATTTAATTTTAAATTTGATACTAACGAAAATATTTATGGATGAATAATATTAGCGATTTTTAATGGGTCAAGTATAATTAAACATTTAATTAATAGATAACAAATAGTTTCAAATGTTTAAGAATTAAAATTAAAAAATTTTACATAAAAATCAGTTATTTTTCTATATCAATAGATTATTTTAATATTTTTACGTTATTAGCAAATAGAGTTTAATTAAAATTTTATTCAATAAATATAATATATTATTAAATTTTTTCTTAAGATAGTATTCATTCAATATTAATGAAGCTAAAATATCAAGGAAAGTTCTTGTATGTTTTCCACTGTTTTTGAAAAAGAAGTTTTCGAATATCCAGCGTGATCAGGATAACGTGACTCCCTAACGAGACTCTGGTGTACTAATGAGCTTCTTACTAGAAATCTCGCAGGATAGTTTGAGTGTTATCTGATAAAAAGGGTTTAAGTGTTAGATAATTACTTAATTTCGTTTTTCTTGCCTCAGGTCGTAATGTTTTCATTATGATAAAAAGAAACAAAAAAAAAAAAAAAAAAAAAGCACTGCATTAACCTATTTGAAAACTATTAGAATAGAATGTTTATTACTAATTAATATTATTATAGTGTAAAATTGTAAGATAATTTTAAAAATTTTCGGACGACAGTATCGCTGCATACATTTAATAACATATACCAAATATATTTTCTTTAATTTTTTTTTTTTGATTATTAGAATTACTCAAACAACAAATTTTTTCTTTGGATCTTTTATATTTTTTATCGATAATTATTTCTATTGATATCTATCTAGTGATAATTAGTCATTGTATTTATTAGACAATTAACAGTTTAATTTTTGATTTAATTAGTATTTATTTTACAAATAATTAGCAAAGAAAATTATAAATAATGTATTGAAAAAAAAAAATTATTACCACTTGTTCAATGACTGTTGAATATTCAAGTAGGCATTTGTAATTTAGCGTACCCCAACAAAAAGGTTTTATTACTTTTTGAGCTATAAAATACTCTCACATTTTCCTAATATAACTTCTTCGTCAATTAATACGGTATGAATTTTTTTTTGTCTTTAAATATATATCGTACGCAAGGAAAGTTTGTCAAAGCTCTTCTTAGGTGTTGCTAATCTGTCGATCTTGTTTTATTTTTATCATCGACAAAACAATCTTCCATAATGCTTTATATTATGTTTTGAATTGCGAATAAATTTAAATAATAGACATTTGTTATAAAAAAATGTTTGAAATATAGGGGTATTTAAGTAATACATGTTTGGATTATAAATTTCTTGATTATTTATTGCAATATTTAAATAATTATATTTCTAATCATTTATGTAATTTCGTAAGTTTCGTTTGATAAGATTTAAAAAAATATATATTGATGATATTAAAAAAAAAACCAGTAAACAAAACATTGAACTTTCTTAAAATTATCAGCACCCAGTGAACTTTGAATATTTGTTTAATATAATCAATTTATTTAATATGCTGAATGTAAAAAATTATTTATACGTCTATGTTAAAAAATCATAAACTAGGAATTAACTTTATTCTACGTTACATAATGGATTATTGCAGTAAAGTCATGCGAGATATTCAAATATATTAAGTAATTTCGGGAAAATTACGACTTTAATAGTCGTTAGGGAATTCCATTCAAATGCCGAGACTAACTTATCTTACACAAATCGAAATGCTAAATGTGTCAAAGGGATCTATATTGGGAATATAACGAGCGGATGTTTTAACTGATATACAGATGAAAAGTGTCAGGAAATGATGGAACGGAGGCATAAAGTTTATGTGTGCATATGCATATTAACGTTACAGACAAGAGGCTGAGATTGGCGATAATGACGAGGGGGAGTGAGAGAATATGAGGAGCGAAGTAGCATCACTGGATTTTCATGCGGTGAATCTAATGTCTGTCGTGGACACCAATTGAGCATCTCTTCGAGGTGATGTTCGTAGAAATCGAAACATCAAGGTTACTTGAAAATGAAACGATAATAATCTATGTGGGGAGCATACATAATGGCTAAATTTTACCCAAATTTATATTATTTCTTTTCATTACGTGTCAAATTCGTTGATAAATTAGATACGGGAGCAGGGATATTTTTTTTGTAAAATAGGTAGCTTGTATGGCATTATTACTTTACCATGTCTTTGAAGTTAGTGCGTGTCTGAACTAAAAATTACTCATAAAAAAGTTTATACGTACCGAATGAATGAAAATCATTTACATATTGGAGATTTTGTAATAAAAGAACACTCCTATTAGATTTTTCTCTCTTATTTTTTTTTTAAATTTTCAATATAGAATATTATGAAGCCTTATTTTTTCAATTATTAGTAGTTTTATATAGACATGAAGATCAATATCGCTTTTTGTAAATTTACACCGATTAAAATTTATGTACATTAAGTTTAGTAAATATGTTCAAACTGTGAATCGATAATTTTTATAGATATTCTAACACGTTATGCTAAACAAAGTTTTTTTTGTTTTTTATTTTATTAAAAGAGTCAAATCAATTGAATTTTATTTTAATTTTTACAGATTCTTCAATGGTATATATTTTAGTTTTAGCGTTTGATTGTAACAGACACATCCATTCATTTAAAATTAATGAAAAATTAGTTAAATAAGAAATAAAATTAAATCTTGATTTAAAATAAGCTTGTCATCAAATTTATTTAAATATCTATAAATTTTATATACACGAATTATAATTTATATTTTTGATATAAAACAAATAAAATTGGAATTAATTATATTGTTTGTGGTACATTACACATTGTATGTTACTGATTTATCTATATTCCTTATACTAACATTTTCCTGATATTATGAAATTGTAAGGTTTATGGGTAAGAGCAGCCATCCCCCATAATTTAATAATTTAAAACATTTCTCTTTGATTAAATTTCTGTTTAGCTTTTAATATATATAATTATCACTAATAAACTCCGATCAAATCACGTTCTCAAATGCAGTTTCACTCGTTCAAGTATAATAAGTTATTGTAGTCCATGCGCACGTATGCATATATATATATATATATATATATATATATATGATCACTGATTATCAAATTCAAATTGAGAATTTCCAAATTTTATGATTCTAGTTGTGGTTAGTCGCGATAATCAATACTCATATATATATAGAATCGTTGATCACGAGACCCAGATATTGTGCTTCTAAATGAATACGTTGGATTTATTTCCATAATCTACGATAAAGCTTGAAATCGATCATTTAATTTCCTTCTTTTAAACGATTATATATTAAAAAATTTTTTTTATTTGCCTTCTAAAATAATAAATATATTCATTTATAACGAAGTAATTCTAATATAATATGAAAAAAAATATTTGCTAATTTATTAAAAGTTAATTAGAGACTAGATGCTGCCTTTTCTGCATAAGCTACATTGTATAATCAAAGTTGTAGATATTAACTAAGCATTCTTAGCTTTTTTTCTTTAATACTAATATCAAGTTACATAATCTGTATCAGAAAATTTAATTACGTCGAAATAAATGTAAAATATACAATAATAATATAAAATACAAATAATATAAAATAACGTTTGTTTAGAACTGTATTTGTTTGAAACATGATTGATAATGATGAAATAGGAAGTTTTAGATGTAAATATATAATAATGTACACGTGTAATATTTTACTTTCTCTTCTTTTGTATATCGAGTTATCTATACTAGATTACCTGTATATCAGTCGTATGTAATGAAATAATGAATTTTACAATTTAAAACGTTAATGGAATATGGAATTTTCAAATATCAAAACATGTAATAATTTGATGGTTTATTTGATTTCATGTGGATCTCGTTGGGCCGCCAGTTTATTTGAAAAGTGCAAGTTATGCACCAATTTTGTGACTTTCATATGTACAGATGGAAGAACAAATTAATCTTAACTACGAACACATAGTTATAAACTTTTAAGATCGTATTATTTTGCTATATATTTATTTATTTTAATATTTTAAATATTTTATATTTATCATTTCTTATTAGATGACGACAGTAAAGTGGATTCCTAAATTGTACATTCCCAAAAATTAGTTTACTTTCTATTGCACTGCGATGATAAATAAAAATTAAAAATTTTGTTTATTAAAAACAATCAATTTGTTAAATGAATATGAAAAGAAGTTAATTAAAAAAAAAAAAAAAAAAATGTTTACTTTAAACAGGTTTTAGTGTCTACATACATTACACAAGAGTATTTAGCGCTGATTTAATATTATTTATTTCGATGTATCGTATATATTTGAGCAACTTTAGCCCAATTTTCACAATTTTGACAAGACATTATGTATTTCTTTGATTTATCGAAATTTATCATGAAATAATTGGGATATTGTTGATGATATAATGAAAGTTATACCATCGACATAAATGTATTATTAAATCATTAAATAACGACAAGTGACGTAGAAAAGCCGTAAAAGCTTAAGTCTGCATCAATTACAACTTCAAATTAAAATAAAACTGAAAAACTTCTTGGTCTGAATACTAATCCACAATATATCAATATGTATTCTCAATCCCCATGAAATTACTTACATTAATGTCACCATTTGTATAATAATGAAATAAAAATGAAAGCCAAAAGTGTGAGAAGGATGGTGACTGTCAGGATGAGTTCCCTGGATATTTTGGTATGTTCTTCCGCAGCCTTGATTTTGATTTTCATTCTAAATCGAGCGTTCCTCACAAATTCCGCACAATTGACATCCAAGCACGCAGTTTGTAGGTAAACGCGTACGATACGCTCTTACCCCCATATAACGTTCACGCCTTTCACTATTATTCACCCTGGATTTTTCAATTCCCGCGGTCGTTTTTACGGTCGCGGTTTAAAGCCATCGTTCCAAATACAAAAAAAGTGGCTGCTCGAGTAACATCCGCTGAAAAAATATGCGTATTCAAGGGGGGCTAATGGCAAGACGGGTTTGTGGTAGTGGTAGCAGCGTAGGGGCGTGGAGTGAGCGCCGGACGAGGTGGAACAGCAGGGGGTGGCGGTAGTAGTGATGGTGGATGGATTGGGGTGGGGATGGGGTGTAGTCGTCGGACCGCGGACTTGCGTCGGAGAGAAGCTGCTCTTATCTTTATTGCATCGTTGGGCCGCGAGTACGTGCGCGCTTACGGGGTCGCGTCGTCTTCCCTTGTCCTCGATGATCCTTCCGTGTTCAGGATCGCGTAGCCGAGCATGAATTTCAGAGACGATGCGTGCACGAGGCTTATCGCGCTCTGTCTTTCATCTCTTTCTTCGCGTCCTGTGAGACGTGTCACGTAAAATCGAGAGCTCCTTCGGATGGGTCATCTTACCTTTGCCATTTAAATACGCGGATTAATGATTTTGAATGTCGTATTACGTTTAAAGCTACCTTTTTCATTTGCATTTTGCTTTTATCTCATTGCCTCCAATCATTTTTATTCACAAAAATTCTTTATACTCTGGTTATTCTTAACGTTTATTCAGGCTTCGTATTTTACTGTAAATATTAATAATCATTTTATATTAAAGAGGATTTTATTAAATCTTGTTGACGTACGCCTCTATGTTAAATAGCAAATGTAGCATTTTAATTAACAAATTCTACATGCTGTTAATTAATATTATCATACACATGATTTATCTCGTAAAGTTTATCTCGATATAAAGAAACATCGCGCGCGAGCCATTAAAGATTTTTTCATTATATCTCGCTCATTAGCCACAAAATGTTCGAACGACTTTGAGGAACGAAGAGGACAAAATGTCTGTTAACCTGCTTACCAATAACTTACCTGAGCTTAAAAATATTACTTACAAATCATTGGAAATGGTATTTAGTTGCACACTTTGTCGACGTATTTCTATCTACAAACGCTTCCTAATACGAGCGTATCCATTTGTATGCGCATCCCCGTAACGACACACACGTAAAGCGCAGCGAAGATCTCGCTACGTGTGTGCGTGCGTGCGCGCGCGCGCGTGTGTGTGTGTGTGTGTGTCGGCGATAATTTGCAGCAGCTGTTGTTTCCCTTATGCGCAGTCTCAAAATCTAAAAGCTTTGGGAAGTGAATTGCCTCTCCCCCCACCCGTTCTTCTGTTCTCCTTCTATCTCTCAAAGGAGAATACAGTGCCGTAACCGACGATGATGTTTCATCTCGTTAGCAATCGGGAAAGCTTTAGCTCATACAGTGTAGCTTTCGAGACACAACGATGCACTTGGTGCATGTATACAGATAAATGTCGTATCTATACGAAAGAAAAGAAGAGGCGTCTGCATGTGCGTATTCTTCAATGCTGTTAGACTTTCTCATTATCATTCTGTTCTAGTATTACTCTGGGTCATTTATATTAATTTTTTCTGACGTATTTGAACCAAAACAATGGGTATGTAGTATTTTCCGAAGGGGCTCATTCAATTGGCTCTTGAAAGTACGAAATTTTTCGTCAATATGAAGAGAATGAGGCTAAAAATGCATTTTTAATCATAACGTAAATAGCTTTCGACTATGTGATCGAAAACTTATTATTATATATTAAGTCTCGTAAGAATTATCTGCATATGTTATAATTTAAAAGAAGCCATGGAATGTTAATACTCTTCCACAGTTATATTACAAAAATCGTTGAAATGTGTTGAAATATTTCGAAAATAATAACTATAAGATAACGAAGTATTATAAATAAAACGACGATTGTAGGAATCAGTAATGTTAAAATTTTCGCATTTTATACACTGTAGGAAATAAAAAAATGTGTCGATTCTCTGACAACTTAAATCGAACCAATCAATTGGCTTTTAAATGAAAGAAAAATGGATAAAAATTATCGTAAAGTAAATGCGAATTCACTGTAAATGTTATTTCTCTGAAGATTTTGAACAACGAATGTGTTGGGTGTGTGACTGCTTTTCATAATCGTTAGAAATTTTATTAGAAAGATAAAATCTGGTTTCGTTTATGTTTGGATTTATATGCAATCGGTGCATAAAAAGTGATTCGTATTGTTGGTTGGATGTACGGGCGATTATTTGAATTTTCGTTTTAAAGCAAAAACTAGGAATAATTTTTAATAAGCAGCACTTGTATCAAGATAACGATCGTTCAATATTTTTTCCACAGTATTACTATATTACGGAACACGATAACGAGCTCTGCCCGCAATAACGACACTTCCGTTTGCAAACACCAAGTCGAACGTGACTCCTACAATTAACATTTCAATTTTAGTAACGAAGTAATAAAACACTTATAATCTTCATCACGTGAATACATTAATTGTTACTTTCGTCTCATCATATTTATTAACGGCCCAGCAACATAATGTCCGGGTCGACGACTCGAAACGAGCGTTACAGGGCTTTGCCAAGCGTTTGCTATTGATGTGTGTACGAGCTACGGGCGCAGATGACGGAGATAGACTTCACACTAATACATAAGCGCAGTGAAAAAGGGCATCCGTACATGCTGCTTCATGGTCGAAAATCATCTTACATGTAATGACGGACGCCCATCCTGCGCCCGACGCCTCGCCTGTGTCTGCATAGTAGCCTCTTGAAGGCGTTTCGGAATTCCGGCGAGAATACCGTGTAGATCACTGGATTGAGAGTGGAATTGAAATACCTGCGAACACATTGTTACAAAGTGCCGAGTTTAACATCAAGTGGAAATGGTACTTTGGCGAGGCGCAGCCGAAGCTAAAGGAATCGCGGAAAAACGTACTGGGATTTATTTTTCTGACAATGCGCAAACGGACTCGCCTGTGACCTACAAGTTCATGTGATGTATCTCTCTCTTGGGGTTGTAAAATGTTTTTTTAATACTATTCTCCGAGACATGCTGTGATTCTTTACAAGGCAAGACGCGTGTAACGCTACATTTTATTATTTATTTATTTATTTGTATTGTTTATTTAACGGACATAGCGTCTGCTCTGCTTGTAATAAGATTTATTTGTATTTCGTTTGAGGATACTTTTCACAATAAATAATACTATGGCAGAAATTCATAATTATAACAAATTTGT
This sequence comes from Ceratosolen solmsi marchali, assembly GCF_000503995.2. Lineage (NCBI taxonomy): Eukaryota > Metazoa > Arthropoda > Insecta > Hymenoptera > Agaonidae > Ceratosolen > Ceratosolen solmsi. The sequence goes on along the minus strand of NW_011948433.1, from coordinate 2,985,468 downwards.
TTAGAATAAATTAGCCCTTTTCTTTGATTTTCTGAAGCTTCGGTCTATATTCTTCCCTTGAAAAAGCAATTTGAAAGACATGTTTTTTTTTTCATAACTATCAAAGACATTTTTTCACAGAATTAACTTCACCACTTTTATAATTTTCTTAACTTGGATATATAGTACTGAATTAATATTAGATTAATTATAATTTTAAATCCTTTTTTTTATGCAATTTCAAATGCCAAATAATGCTTTTTAAAGTATACTCGACTGAAATAACCGGAATATAAATTACTATAAATAATTTATATCCATTTAAATTTTAGTACTTATACAACCTATATGTGTGTATATATATATATATATATATATATATATATATATATATATCGTACAAAATGTATAAAGATTTATTGTACACCACAGGTAAAAATATAATAGCTTATGCCATTTTATTTACATATTTTTTATTTAAAAAATATAATTATATATCTTATATAATATAAAATACAAAAAAAAAACAAATAAAATAAAATAAAATTAATAGTACGTAGCTAATTATGTTAAAATTTGAAATGATAACAATTTGTTGTATTTTTCATAAATTCTATTTAGAAATATTTGAGAATAAAGTGCATTGCAACTTTATAGCTGTAGATATAAAAACATAACTTGCATTATTAATGTAATGAATTAGATATTAGAATGTTTAAATTCACTACTATATTAATGTAATAGAAAAGGGGTAGGAGAAATTTAATCGAAATAGTATTTTACCAAGTAATTTTAGAATGAATGTTTGGTTGGCTAGATGATATTATTAGTAAAATTATCTTATTATTAAAGATATCGTAATAGCTCGATGTATTATCTTATATAATTTAGTGACATTACTTTGAATAGTGAGTAAATGCTTTGCTTATCATTATATATTGATGTAACCGCTCTACCTAGTAGACTTAATAATTCCGGACGCACGATTAAATTATGAAAATGGATGGACGTACCCCAGCCATTGAAAAAAGGCCACTAAGTAATCGTTGATGTCGCAGGTCTTACAAACTGGAAGTAGAATGGCGATAATGAAGAAGGGTAACCAGCAGACGACAAAGGCCCCCGTTATAATGACCAAAGTCTTGGCCGCCTTTCTCTCTCGTTTTGAGTCGGCTGGAACTTTTTTTCTCCGTGCCACCGCTGGTCGGGGTGAGGCTTCCATCGTCGACGGCTCGGGCTCAAGACCATTATGGTATGACGTCTTTTCGGGCGATGTATTCGTTGAGCTTACATTGGTAAATGCTGTTGTTGTAGTTTCTGAGAATTAGCATGAATTTCGGGACCTTCGTTCAAAACTTGTACTTATTACGGAAATTATATTATATGCATGATATGGTTTCATTCGTTTTAAGCGCTTTATTTAAATTATTTAAATACCGCTCGTTTTTCCCATTATGACGTAATAGTTTGAGATATTGCTTAAGCTTTATTCAAGCATTCCACATTCCTAATTTAGTTCATTTTATCTATTCGTAATTTTGTTGATTATGATTTGTTGATAATCACGTTTCTATAAAAATAATAAACAGAATCGTTAATTAATATATAAAGCTTAAACATTCGGTAATATAAAAATCATGTAAGGTTAATCGTTATCGATAATATTTGGATATATTGTAAATGCTTGCAAAATCAACACACAAAGTTAGAAATAAATGAAATAAATGAGCCAAGTTAGTATTTTAAAAAATTATCAAATACTTGATAAATTAGAGAGCACTGTGGAGAATGAAGATTCAATGGTTAATATAAAAGTATAGTGACAGATATTGGGTAAGTAAAAGTGTTTGGTCATAAGTGTCAGGATCCCAAGAAAAAATATTTAGAAGATATATTAAAAATGGAAAATTTTGAAGTATTAGTTTATAAAATAAGGAAGAAGTAGTACTCGATAGATGAGAAGTTAAATCTATAAAAGCGAAAATAGTTTGTAAATGGAAAAATATCGGCGTATGATGAACGTAGATAGAATAAACGCGATAAAGGCATAAACACAAATCAAATGCAAAAGGATTGAATAAAATAAAATTTAATTAAAGTTGAAACTAGAAATTTGTCGACAGACATGGATCTTAAAGAAGGAAAATCTTTTATAAATTATGAAATAAACATAAATAGCAAATTAAGTTTGTATTAATTAAGAAAGTATTGTTTACGCCTGATCATTTATAATGTAATAATAGGATGTTTTTACATTAATTAACAAATTACAGCGGATAAGTAAATTGTCTAAACCAATCTATAATAGGAAAATTTAATAACATTTTCATGGCTTGTTTGAAATTTATTCCATTTTTTATTACATTTACATTAAAATATAAATATAATTCATGTTTTAATATAATATGCCTGTATAGATTTGTTTAATTAACTCAGAGATTATAATTAATAAAAAATACTATGATTTATTTGTTATTGTTTTTGAAATTTAATGTTTACATACTACTTACTAAATAGTCGTTCTTTTTTCATAGAAAAGTAAGATAAATGTAAAAACAATATAATAAAATTAAATTAATTTTATAAACACGAATGTTCAAAATTTATATAATTTTATTAGAGAACTATAATTTATTTAGACTTGGAAGTGTAACTCGTATTCAAGAGCGCGTTTGAATTATAAATAACACAATTATGAAAAATATAATTTCATTTGTAAAATATAAATCATAAACAACTTTAATTTCATAATCAATTCTCATAAAAATGTAACTAGAGGGTTAGGGGTTGTTTAGTAAAAGAAATGACAAAAAATAAATCATTTAATAAATCAGAAATTATTTTCATACGTCCCAGTTTATCGTTGCAATAATAATTCAAACAATTTTTAGTCTACTCTTTGTATTTAGTTTTACTAAATAAAAGTAATTTTTTTTTTAAGTAATTGTACATACTTTTTTTAATTACTCTTTCGTATCATCGTGTCTTACTTTCTAATATAATATGCCTGTTTGGATAATTGAGATTACTATAAATTACTCAAATCTTTCAATTTAGACGATAAATATATATTCTTAAAAGACTGTTTTATAATTACTATTATATTAAAAATATAAATACCGTTAATTTTAAAGAAAATTATGATAATAGAATGTATCGTTATCGGCTGGTTTTTTTTTATTCTAAAAAATAATTTTTACCTAATTTTAACTAATCTTATGGATTTAAAAGTCTAGATCAACATTAATTTATATGATTACGAAGATATATCGATAAAGCATTGAAATATCTGATATGTGATAGAAAGTTTTCTGATGTAGAATAATTAAAAAATAACAAACGTATTCGTAAGCTTAAGACAAAGACGAATATAATAAAATATATGAAGAGTAAATGGAATATGAATATAAGATAGAAGTGAGATATTATTAGTGGAAATAATACGGACGAATTTCATTCTTGTGCTAATGAAGTAATTATTAATGTAGTAATAAATTATTGCATTTGAAAGAAGTTATCCAAACAATTACCGGGGCTATAAAGATTAAAAAATTCTATTTATTGTCATCGTTATTTCGAACATTTGAAACTAAATATTATCTTAGAGATATGATCGTTTGTTTTAATTTTATAAAAATCATTTCCAGAACAAATAAACCTTTGATATGAATAGAAATATTATTGCTCGCGACGGTATTTCTGGAATTTGTATACTAGAGTAATTTCCAACATTTTGTCCATGCAATTTCAAATATTTATAATGAAATGCTCATACGAGTAGTAATAAATTTCATATTCATCGATAGCGCAAAGCTCACATAAGACGCAATTGTGAATAGTTTTCAAATTTTTTTAACGGATAGATAGAAAGCGCGCATTATTTTTCCATAAATATAGAAAATATGCAAGTTATATGGATATGTTATTGTTTTAGACGAGTGGACGTATGTTCGAAAAGTTAAGAGATTTTAACGAGTCTGCAGTCTGGTAATTAAACCGCTTCAGCAGCGATAATTTCTAAATTTTGCCTAGAGTTGCCGCACTCGTATGAGCATGCGGGTGTTGGCGCATAATGCATAGCAGAAATCAAAATTCTAGCAACGAGAAGGTAGGTAATGTGACGATTAACACTCGGGGCGATATATTTATCCAGGTTGGCTCTAAGCGGGGATCGGGCAGCGGGACTCTATTAGCGCTCGGTCGAGAATTTCGTAATTAGTCCGGGCTTTGTTGTGCCGTCGCATCATCTAAATATACGTTTACGGCCTGGCGGGCAAATTCAATGGCCACGACGGAGACACGCGCACTGGCCGGATTAGGATGCGCGTGGTGTACGTACGTACGGTTGCTCGCTGCGCGGGGATCCAAGTGGCGCGCAATGGGCCAAACTCACCGAGAGAAAAGTTGGACGGTGTGAGGGCCAGATGCGCGGGTCGTATCGACTGCTCTGGATATTGTGATTAAGAGAGTGAGTTAGAGAGAGAGAGAGAGAGAGAGAGAGAGAGAGAGAGAGAGAGAGAGATTTCATTAGCGCGTGCGTGTGTTAGTCAGCTGCTGACTATGTGGATATTTAATAATAAGTCTCATCGCGTTTAAACAGCTTCCGATGAAAATGCCCGTGAGATTTATACGATTACCGCTCGGTGTATGTTGTAGCACCTTATGTCATTAGCTCTTTGTTTGGATATTTATTCTAATTGTTTTAATCGTCACTTTATTATTAAGCGATACTTTATATCATACTTATTATTCAGCATAATAGTGAATCACGCTGAGGTATTGTTTATAAATATTCTCATTACAATAACATTATAATTACACAATATATTTAATGGTGTGAGTAATATTATTTCCTTGTAGAATGCAAGTAACCGAAGCGTTTTACATTAAATCTATCGTGTAGATTTTACCGTAAATTTATTTAGACCCAATGACATTAGTATAATCGAGTCGATGTTTTTTTTTCGTCTTTTTTCATGTAAGACGAAGCTTGATAAAATCCTGATAAAGCTAGGTTTGCCCTATCACTTGCCATCCAATAGTCGTACGCGGGTAGATACACGTCGGGTATGTGACCGCAACGTCTTTATGTACTTGGCATACGCCGTTTACTTATCTCCCGCGTTTCTCCCTCCGAGAATACATCAAGGTTTTCTAGATCTTCACGGCTTACAAGAGTCAACTCACCGAAGCGTGATAAGACTACAACCTAATACAGATTTTCGAGGCCACGCGCGGTCCATTCGTAAATGTCATTCGTTCGACAAAGTTCGCACTCTATATAAGCGAGCACGGGTATGTCTAGAATACTCCTATAAAAAATGATAAACCGTCCACTTGTAAAATCGAGCTCGCCCCGTGCCCCGTTGTCAAGTCCTCGGTCGCTCCCTGCCCCTCTACCTATATCCCCCGCTGCCATCATTTCACTGGGACGACATTGGGATACGAAAAGTGCTTATCACGTGGAGATGAGCTAAACAGGACTTGACTACGTAATCAGCTTCTTAAGGAATATCCTAGTGTTTTACTCACCGGATATCGTGGGCAATGGCCGGCCAATAACGGCGACAACGGCCGCCGCGATGCCGCCGGTTGCTTGCGCCTGGGCGAGTGCACCGCCCACGGCGTGACTGCTTCCCATCTGCTTCGGTGGTCCGCCCATTGGTCTGGTTGCTGCGATTAAATATAATGCACTCTGCTGTTGCTTTATACGTGTTGTGTAAGCACTCACGTCTGTATTGCTTCGCGCGATCGTGTATTCGAGGCAGGTTTCACCTTGTGTGCGTGTGGGAGATTTTGCTTTTTGATTTATACCTGAATTTCATTTTGAGCTTTTGATTCGGTCACTTTATAGATAATTGATAATCAAGCCGATTGATTTATGTACTCATCAATGTTAATTTTATTATTACATTTTATTATTACAAAACTTTTTGAATCTTTATTTAATTACCAGTAATAGAAAGCGCCTTCGTATTCTTGGTCTTCGTTGTATTGTATCTTAGGATTTTAATTGATTATTAAATTTTATGTGTTAGATATCAGTAATATAAATCGAAGAAAATATGGATGTTGTTCTGTCAATTGTTCTGATGGTTAAAGTATTTATTAGTAGCAGTATTTCATGTCATCATAATTTAAATCAAAGACTAATATAATCGAATATTTTATTTCACATCCAAGATCATTGATTTAAATACAATAGAAATTACTTAGTTAATTTACAACATTAATGTATATTTTCTAAGAACATTGTTTAAAACATTTAATAAACAATTAAAATACTTTTGCCGATAAGTATAGTAGGTAGAACAGAAGCTAACAGAAGATAATTCGAATTATTACGGATTGTTAAAGCTCCGACGAACTTCTACAATTCATGTTTTTCATACTTTCAAGTATAATACATTTAAAAACTTTAGTATACGTCAGATAATTTTTGTTTGAGTAGGTGGTGGTATGAAACCTTAAATTCTGCATTACCTTGAGTATTTACAGGTTGGCCTACTCTTTTACGAATGCGCTTTCGCGCAGTTTGAAATATTCGCCAATAAAGTATAAGAATGACAAATAGTGGTAAGTAGAATGACGATACCGTGGCAAATATCTGAAACAGAGAAAATTTACTTTTTGAGCTTTCAAAATACAGCAAATAAAGCAAATACATGTTCTTTTGTTAACATATTAAATAAAAATTTCACTCGTTCTCGATTATTAGTACTCGGCGATAAAAAATTAGAATGAATCTGCAATGTATTAAAAATTAATTTGAACTTTGTAAAATATGATTAATTTATTATTTAATTAATTTAAGTATTTGATTCAGTTGCATTAATAATAAACATATTGTCATATATTAAATTTTGTAAAAGTAGATGTAGAAATTAATAATTTTAATCATAATATTTATTATTTAGTGAACATAAATTACTTCAAAGATTAAAAGAATAAATTAATTTATTGATAATTTCCTAAATTATTTAATCAATTTATCAATTCATTTATTTAAACTGTTATTTTGGAATATTTTTTGCAATAATAATATTAAAGTTAATATGAATGAATTTTTAATAATATTGAAATTATATGACATTAAATCGATTATTTATTTTGAATTTTGAACAAATATTTTGTAATTTTATAAACTCGTAAACTTTGGTTAAGAAATGTCAATATAAGCTGTGCCATTTTAAGATTAGTAAGTCGAGTTTATAGCTCCAAATATTTCCAGTTGCAGTATTCTATAGATAAAAGAACTTTTGTACATAATTAATATTAATAAAAAGATACTTAAATTTCTTTTTTTTTAATGTTCATGTTCCATTTTTATAAGAATAAATAAAATTTTATTTATATTTAATACACCTGTACAAAATAAATATATTATAAAATTATCCATAGGTGTAGGTTCGTGTGATCCAAAAACTTTTTTGAATTTGATTGAAGGTACGAATAGTAATAATAATAATAATAATAATAATAATAATAATAATAATAATAATAATAATAATAATAACAATAATAATAATAATAATAATAATAATAATAATAATTATTATTATTATTATTATTATTATTATTATTTTGTTTAACAGCTTATATTCTGTAATTGAAAAGTGTCATTATAGAAAATGAGAACAATTTAAAATGCTACCTCTAGTTTAAGCATTTTAGATTTCTTTAACTTTTTTAATAATATCCTCTGATACTTTATAAAAGAAGTAGCGTAGTTTAAAGTTCACGATATTTCTATAAATCACTTTTTATTGATATCTGTGAAAATAAATAATATATCTATTAACTATAATTTCTTATTATCTTCTTATTTTATTATATGTCGTATGTGTTATACTCAGTATGTGAATAACTTCAATTTGATACAAAATTACTTTAAAAAATCTTCTTGTAATCTACATTTTAAAATGGCATACACAAGAAATTATATATTTTTAAATATATATCTTTATAATTTAATTTATCAATTATTACATTAACTAACAAGCTGAACATGTAAATAAGTGTAAACAAATATTGAAGAATATGATATTCACTTTACTGTTTGCTTCTTTATATTACTATTATTTTTTGTTGAATTAGTTATAAATTATATTTTTATTATATGATTTCTATAAAAATTCTATTTTTAAAGTAATATATCTATTCAAATATAAAAGAGATATAAAACTCTATTTTAAATTTGATATTATTTGACATTTCAATAATAATTCGCTACGTTTGATGTGATTCAAGAAAGTTTATCTCATATTATATTATAATGCATGTTCCACTATATTTTATAATTTATATAATTTTATAAACAATTTTATACTCCATAGTTTGACATTTAATCTTTTATTTTTTTTTTAAATAATGTATTAATTAATAAAATAATGTCTAATATTATTGTGTATAATTATGCATTATTTTTACCATTTTTATATGCCAACATAATATTTTACCCAATTTTTTTGTATTTTATATCGTCAAAGCTTTATATTTTGTTTAATGAGTGCATCATTTACATTTAAGCAACTATATAAATATTTATAAGATTGAAGAATTTATGAATTAGAAGTTGATATAACAGTTGATAACTTTATTTTACTGATAATTTCTAGATGTTTAACTTTATATTAAGTTGGCAGGTATCAATTTAATTTGAATATAGGACTTTTATATAGATAATAAGCATAACTGTAAATTTAAAGTATTATAATTATTGTGTGTTATTAATAATCAAAATAAATTTAAATTAGTTTAATTATTCAGTTATTCGAATATATTTATATTATATGGTACTAAAAATTTAATTGTAATGTTGATCGTACACAGGTTGAGTGAAAAATAATTTTTCTTTTTTCATGCATAATGTAACGATGTATACAAAAAATATATAAAGATTCTTATTTGACATATCTTACGCAATTACTTTGAACGTTTTGTATTCCATTTTTCGATAAATTTGAGAATTAAATATACGTTTTTTTTTACATTTGCTATGATATAATATATGAGAGTTAAGAATTGTTTAATGTTTTATATATTATTAGCTACAATTATTTGTTCAGGTTTACAATAAATATAGGAGCCTTTTAAATTGATAAATTAACCGCTTTACAAGATAAAGTTAAGTTGGTATTTATAAATAAACAATATGATATTTTTATTGTTTTATCCGTAAATACTTTTTATATTATCTTTCAATTCATTAAAAAGTGACGATGTGAAAAAGTTGTTTTTCGTTATCATATAAATAAGTTATGTGCTATGTGCGATAAAGAATGAAGTTATTTACGTTCAATGGAGGCGTAAATTTAACGTTAATTAAAAATGTCAGTGTCCGCTTACGTTGCAAGATCATTATACTTGTGAAGAGTACTCGTAATTTTATTGATATCTAGTGGATTAACTTAATTGCAGAAATTAGAATAAACGAGCACTTAAATTTCACTGATTGCAAGCTATAAACGTTTAATTATGATAATAATTCTGATTAAAAAAAATAGAACTTTCAGTATTATATAGTCTGTTTGTTTATCTGTCTCCTATTCTGCTAGTCAGTCTCCTTTCCCTATTTAATATAATTCATATAATTTCATTTGACTGTTTTATTTATTTTTAGTATAAACGTACATGAATGACTAACTATTAAGAAAAATCAGCGAGGTTAGGATTAATTTTTATATTACATTGAATAAAGTTAATAGAAAAGAAATTGCGTGTAGTTATTGAAGTTAATTCAATACGATGTAATGGAAAGGACCTTCACTTATTCTCAAAATACTGCTACTCATCCTTTCAGTATCTACAAAATTCATGCATTCTAAAGTTGAATATAGAACGCCAAATTGCAGTCTTTTAACATTTACTAACTTATATAGTAAAGTACTGTCAGAAATAGTACAATCCAATGTAACTTATTCTTTACATTATTCCATTCAATTACTGGTACCATTACACAAATGAAAAATACTGATAAATATTTTTAGTTTATAGTCAGGTGGAAGAGAATTGCCGTATTCATCGTGCTTATAGTTATAGAATTGAAAAGGAAAGTCAAGCAAGCAAGCGACTGAAAGTGTACTGATCGAACATAGAAACGAATTACCTGATAGTAGATATCTTGACTGACGATACAGGATTTATCGTGAACAACTCGATTTTCCCATTGGGAATCCTTCCAACCGAGTAATGGGGCGATGCACACGAAAAAGGCTACCAGCCATACCACGACTATCATCATACCTATGCGACGCCCCGTTCTGTGATGAATATAGTCAATGTTTGTGACTGCCCAGTATCTGTAAATAATACCAAATAATTTTTATATTACAATTTTTATCTTTCTTATTTTCTTCATTAAATAAGACTGGAATTAAAATAACAAATACTTTTTGTATTGATTATTTATAGTGTCGTAGTGAGTTAATTATATGATAGGTATATTTAATATGTAGTAAGAATTTTGATACAGACTTTTGAAACAAAAAAATTCTATGTTTATGTATATACTTAAAGACACAATGTTTAATATCTGAGCTAGATGAATCAAGATAAATAGTTTAGTATTCTGTTATTAGCATTCTGTTATATGCGCCTTAAGAAAGTATATAATTACTTGTATTATATATTTCCTAATAGCGCAAATGCCACTGGACTTTCACTTTTTATTAGGTAATCTTTGAAAATCGTCACCTTCCTCAGTGAATGCGTTGGGTGAATAACATTATTCTCTTAAGGAGTCTTTTCTCTTCATTCTCATAAATGTGTCTTTTCTTTGTTTTTTTTTCTTTTTCGTTCGATAAAAAGCTTTCCCGCAGGAAGAGCAATTTGGTGAAACTACTACAATGTGATGGTTCAAAGTGTTTCCCATTATTTTGCGAATGCTATGTCTCGGTCACACCTATCGTTATACCACGTGACTTCTTGTCCAATCTGATCTCATCACACCGCTAGTAAAAAGATTTCCGTCCTCTTTCTCCTGCTGATCTGCTTATCAGGAAGTCTCAAACAATACCCAAGAGTTAATACACGAGCTTTCTCTCCTTTTACATGAAGAAACTATGCGCGTTTAGTGTTGGTTAATATTGTCGCGGATCCGAGCTGTCCATGTTGATTAACCAAGGCCATTGCTAAAGCAAATCCTCTTACACTCCATTTGAATAACTGACGAAGTGCCCTGCCGGTAATAGAATTTCCCACGACAGTGGCTAAAGCGAATTATGATGGCGCAGGGGGGAGCGATTGGGTAGGGAAGGCGGACCTCTGGGTGATCATTGATCGAGCGCAATCGACTCAAGCTCAACGAGTCTCGTCTGTCTCGTCGGTCTTTATTACAATGCACTTAAGTTGCACGCCTACTTTTGTATAGAATTTTAAGGCCTACGATAATGAGATAAGTTCAGTAATCGGTCACTGTTCTCATAATTACTGTGGTGCACGTGCTTCTAAGAGAAAATTCACTGCCTCTTTTGAAATAATTACAGTAGTCCTTATTAAATTGCAAATATGTTTAAGCAAGTTTACCGAATTTTGATTACTTCTTTATTGATATTACCTACGGAGATATTAACAAAATTAGCTTTAAATTGGACATTTAATAATATTGTTGAGAAATTGAGAGAAAACGTAAATATTTTCCAGGATTATACATTCACACGAATGTTATGCAAACGCTTATCCAATAGTTTTATAAAATCGTCTTGCACAATTTTATATAAAATTATAAAATTTACACGTTATTAGCTGTTTATATAATATTTCTCTTTTAAAATTAAATAATTAATAATTAATAATAGCTTTGAATGTCCTTCTTATTAATAATTGCATATATCATAAGTGAAAAAAATATTTAAAGTATGATATATATATATATATATATATATGTACACACATGGGAAAAGAGGACAGAAACGTAGATTCAAAAGTAGAACAATTACTTTTCGGGTAAAGTGGTACACGTTTTCAGTAGGAGAAAATCTCATCGGATCTTCAGCTCTTATTCAGTTAGTCATTCCTTTTGTGAAAGGTAGGAGATTATCGGAAATTTGAATTATGGTCGAAGATTGGGGCTATTTTCTCAATCCATCACGTCAACTACGAGTTTCACTGAAAATTTCCGTCATGTACCTTTAGTTAAGTCTGTACGAATGGAGAACGGTTAAGCGGATCGGACAGTGCGACCGCGCGCCTATTAATGCGGAAACTAATTACGTCTCTGTCAAATGGCGTTAGGTTTCAATTGAATAGGCAATGAGCTGAGCACGCGCGCGTTTGAAGTTACCAGAAGCATGTCATCTGTTCCACTTTATTCCTATAATATGCATATTGTCGTCTCTCTTCCAAATATATTCATACGATTACGTTTGTTTATAACTTTAAAATTTAGTTACGTATAGCACTTTTGAATGTACTTTCATAGCAAATTACGCTCAGTTTAGCGTTTCTTAATTATTACCGTGTAAATTTAAATAAAAAAAAAAAAGCGAAAATAATAATAGGTCCCCGAGCTTAATTTGTGAAATAAGCTTCTATCTAAGATTTCAATTACTTTTAATCATTATATTAATTATAATAGCCGAGGTATAATGTTCCAATATATTAATTTGTAATACATATTTTATCATCTCTTTGAAATACTACGTTTATCATTACTGCGAGTATTAATAAATAATGTAATTGCAATATAATAATAAAATAGATATCAGAATATAATTAAATCTTCTTAATGTTACGGTAGATTTGGAATTTCTCGCGAATCGAGATATATAAAATCAAGTGTGGCATTTCAGTTTTTGCATGGTTTTCCTAAGGGAATTAGTTTGCAATTTATTCTATTTCAGTCACGCGCTTGAAATTCTATCTAAAAATTAGATGGGAAGTACAGTGGCAACATTGTGAACTCGTCACAGGCCGAGTTAGTACCTGCTTTCTTTTCAACCGCTGAGGCGATAGTTTTTACGCATGCTTGCTCACTTTACAATAAGTAAAGCTTGTAGAAAAGGGGCAATGCTCGTATGGGCCGCGCAATAAAACTGATGCGTGAATGAGACAAGGAATACTGTGCGGTTATGGCTATTGTCCTTTCTACTGTTCTTTTGTCGTTACCGCGAAGAGCTTTTTACGTAATCTTGCCACACTGCATTAACTTTCAAGACGATTGCATTTCTACCTCAATTTCATCGGATTGTTTTCTCGCGTTTTTTTTTTTTTTTTTTTTTTTTTTTTCCTCCTTTTTTTTCTGTTTTTTTTTTTTCCTTTTTTTTTTTTTTTTTTTTTTTTTTTTTTTTTTTTTTTTTTTTTTATAAGTGCCAGTAGCATTATTATTTTAGTTATGAACGTAAAGAAGAAGCGTTCAATTTAGTTTATGATAACCGATGAAAAAATAACGACTTGCCTATTTATTTAATACCTTTAAATATATTAAATTGTTTAATATTTCAATATTTTTAAATATAGCATAATTCAATGATTTGAATTAATTTTTTTTTATTTTTTTTTAACAACAATCATTTTACAGATCTCATTGTTATCAATATAATTATTCAATTTATTGGGAAAATAATTCTATATGAGACATTTATAAACAGTTATCAGAGAAAGTAATAAATAACCTTTCAATATGTGATTTCTTATAACATATTCGATGGAATAATTTTTCAACATTTTATTATAAATTTTAGAAAATTCTATCTTACAAAAATAAATAATAGAAAGTGTCACGTACTTTTATAAGGACATATTTTTTAGTACTCTAATATAAAATATTTTAAATTTTTTATAAATATAATTTTTTAGATATATCGTAGAGCAGAAGCATAATTGAATAAGGAAACTTTCAATTTTTCTTATAACTAATTTTGATCTTATAAAGCTCAAAATTTCAACCTCACAATTCTGTAAAATATTAATGAATGTCGACAACGTGTTCTCATAAAATATTTAATATATTGAAATAATACGGTCTATTTAATATTATTCTTATAGGTAGTCGATGTATATACATTAAGTAGTCTTTCTCGTTTATTAAGTGCATCTCACTTACTTGTTTCTTTACTTACTTTGATGTCTTGTTAGCTTTAAATATTATAATAAAAATGTTTTTTAAATTATTGTCTTTTAATAAAAATATTTATTTTATCACCTTTCTAGTAATTTTTAAAATATCGTTGACTTTAATAAAACAATAAATGATAGTACCGAAAGCTTTATTTTAAAATTAAAATGATTTTTTATTATGTAAAACGGAATGCTAATTTTTAATACAGCATAAGTATATCTAAAGAGTTCATACGGAACACAATTGTAGCTACAATGTCATGGAATATTATATCGTGTAAATAATTCACACCGTGTCTACCATTGTAACAACAAACAATAGAATCAACGGTGCATATGTCTTATTAGTATACTTTTGCACCTATTCCCTCTGTTGTTATAAGATATGCCTTATCAGACGATGTTACGTGCTATTTTCGGTTATACGAATCTCATTGGATTAGTAGTTTACTAACGAATATTAGTAGTACATTGAACGACGCCTGCCTTATTATATTTTATTTATTTATAATTGATGAAAAAATTGTAATTCTAAGTATGCTACGTGATAGAATCAATTAATACGTGTCATTGAAGGATAATGATTATATTTTTACCTTAGAAAATATTTTTCAGGCTACATCATTTATTTATACTTTTATATGAAATATAAAAGATTAGAAATATTTCAGAAACTTTAAAAATATTTTTAAAACACAATGCTATGACAATTTTACTTCAATATGTTATTATTAATTTATGTAAATTAAAAAAACGTTATCACGACTAAAGATATATTAAGCAAACACTTTTCATAGTTTCTAATTACTTTTAGGAAATAACAATTTATTCTGTATATCTTTAAATAATTTATGTAACTTTTATTACAATAAATGTTTATTTTAAGGCAAAAAAAAATAACAAGAGACTATTTATTATTATGTTATTTAAATTTTAATTTAAATTGAGCTAGTGTATTTGTCAGTATAAATGTATATTCTAAAGTAATGTTTCTGCTCGCTTAAAAGAGAATTATTCTAACGTTTTCGTTAATTGTGCAAGTCATGAGTCTACAGCCTCGAAATCCAGTTGTGAATTGTTTCGTAGGTTCAGCAAAACATAGTTCTCTAAAGAAATATAATTAATTTTTGTAACAAAATCCCCTTTTTATCCTAACAGATGTAACAGAAGAGTGAATACGTTTAAAGAATAAAGACCAATTTTATTATTATATTGAATACAAACAGAAATTTGTACGAACGTCATTATCTTAAATTTTGAATTACTCCGTCAAGTAGACTGTGCCAAGTAGGACAATAAAAAACTCAGATTTTCTTTATCATTTTAGATTGTTCAATTGAAAATGCAATTTCAAAAATTAAAATGTATATTCTTATTTTCAAGAAATTCAAGTGTGTCCGTTCGTTTGTAATAGAATATGATTGTAGAATTTGTTTGTACAAATTATATCTTCAGCGAATAGTAATAGTTTCTGGTAAATAAAATATTTGGTGGTATTAAATATAAAATTTATTTAATGATGTTTAACAATTTTAGATAATTACATATTACTAATTAAAAAAATATATATATTTTTTTATATTATTTTCCTGGTCTGATTTTAAAATGTTTGTATTTTCCTTTTCATTATTATTTTAATTGATATGAATTTTATTATTATTATTTTTTACATTTTCATTGTTATAATAATTTCCATTTAATTTAAGCATCATGTGTGTATTTATTTTTACAATTTGTAAAATTTACAATAAATTATAATAATAAAAAAAAATTATTATAAAATATAGTATATATTTCAGTTTCTTTGTAAAATTACTGTAAAATTATAAATATTTTCATTATTTATATTATCATTTCTTATATATTTCATTTAAATGTCTTACATCAATTCCGATCATTTGATGGATGTTTGAAGTCATATTTACGTTTCAATAACAATTAATATTAACATACTCATTAGATTATAAAGCTCTAATAGGATTTATATAAAATACATTTAAATAAAATTTAATACGGAAAGTATATAGGTGTTAATATTAAGAAATTTTATATCGATAATAAAATTGGCCCAATCAAATTAAATATCCAGATGTAGATAAACATAATTATTATAAATACATTAATTCCTGATTATTTTTTATTTTATTGCTAATTAATATAATTTTTATAGTTTATTACTAATTAGTCGGTTATATAATGATTATTTCTTCTACTGTAAAAGCTTTTTGAAAGTTCGTTTATATCATATTCAAGAAATCTCGTAAAAAAAGTCATAGCTGTGGAAATTTTATCGTTCAACAGTGCCGATGTAAAAATAGTCTGTCCTTCCGTTAGCAAACGTATCTGTAGCATTCTTCGTGGAAAGGCTAATAATAAAATAATAAGTAATTTATATATTATGAAAATCTTTCTGCGAGCTAACGTTATTAATTTGTTAATTTAGCGCTGACCCATTTCCCAGGGTCGGTGAAGCTTAAACAAATGCAACCTAAAGTAATGGTCAACTTGCGTTTTCTCAGGTATGCGATTTCTCTTTCTCGCAGGCTTGCTTTCTTCTGTCTACTACTCACTAACACTGTGATGGGCACTTGGAGTGGTTTGCTCCGTGTATTTTCAGCTACACGCTTGTCGGAGTAAACTAAAGCAGATATTGGATGCACGCCGCCTTTGCTCCGACTAATCAAAAGGAGGAAGTTAATGAACTAATCTCACCAAGTTTTTATTTAACTTATCCTACCTTAGCTTTCTTTTTTGTTTGTGAATTTTTGTATTCTATTAGTTTTATCATTGTACACTATTACTTCTCATTTAAGCTGTTATTTTTTATTCTTTTTATTTTATGTACACAAGAAAATCATTGTTTATAAGAGAATATTTTTAAACGAATCATAAAATAAATCTCTAGTCTATAATGAAATATATCAATCATCTATATTTTATAATGAAACTATATAATGAATCATATAATCATATTTGAAAAGAATTTTGTGGAAAAAAATTAAAATTTCAAAATAATATTTTGATAATGCCACTACTTGTGAATAATAGGAAGCTATTTCTCATTTTACTTTATAAATTCTTTTCAAATTTTTGATAGATACAAACGTTTTTTAACTTATTGTTTAAATCACATTTTCTTTCTTTTTATAATTTAGTTTTTTTTTTTTTTTTTTTTTTTTCAAGAATAGTAGACTAATTTAATTACAAAAACTAACTCCATTTATCTTAATATTCTTATCTTACTTTGTTACTACAATTTTTTTGTGCAAAGATTTACATACATGGAATAATGAATCAACTTATTTTATCTAAATAGAAAAAATAGTTAATTTAGAAATATATTCTTAATAACAATCTATTTAACGTCTTTGATAATATTTATTCAATTTTAATATAAAAATTGATCTTAAAGTATTAGCAGAACAGCGAAAAATAACAGCTTATTTTCTGATATTATTTTAAAAACTGAAAATTGAAAAAAGTTTTTGTATCTAGAAATAAATTAATTTTCTATGTATGGATTTGCCAAACTTCATACAAATTTTTGTTAAGATACACATTTAATATTTACATTTATTAAAAAAAAAATTTAACTATCATGATAATATTTGTTTATAAATTATATTTTTTTATCGCAATTACTTATCATAAATTAATTACATTAAATCACAGTATAAGATATGTTATAATCATGTTATTGTTTAAATTTTATATAAAGTAAATGATAATCAGCCAAAGAACTTCCCAAAAATAGAGTTTATTGAAGAAAAATTGTACGTCTCAGAAATTGGAATTTTGTAAAGTTTCGAATTCACATATACATTTTATATTAAAAATATATTAATATAAAAAATATATACATAGATTAAAAAGATGATTTCATTATTAAATTTTTTAAATTTTGTATAAATTCCACTTTACATCATTTTTCAAACTTGCGAATGGAATTTAGATAATTAATTATCATAATATATCATATAAGAAATGTATTGTATAATATATAAAAAGTTACTACTTCCGTAATGTATAGAAATCAATGTATCTGCAAGCAAATATAATTTTATTCAATCACTTCTGATTAATTTCGAAAGAAAAGCATTGAATAGATAAGACAAATAAAAAGGTAATAAATGTCTCGTATTTCCCCCTATATACATGATGCGCAGTAATGAAATATAGTAAGTCATCTTATTATCTGAAAATCAAGTAAATATACGATTTATGTGAACGCACAAATATATACATTGAGCTAAGAGTAACGTAATTGTACCTTACATATCTAGGCACATTATCATTCCATTAAATTAGTTAATTGCAACTATTGAAGCAGTTATGTAAGGCGTTTCGGAAGAAGAATCATTGCAGAATATATTTGTGAGCATATTTTAGTTAATATAATTTTGTACACTTATTTATTTTATTTATTATTTAATATTACATAGATATTTTGTTTATGTTATACGCAAACTTATTAAAAAATTAGATTTTTATCTATACCCTAATTGGACTACATTTAATTTGATCGTAGCGAAACATTTTCATTCTTATAAATTTTAGTTATTAATATATTCAATGAAATTGTTTACATAATATTTAGTCGATACTAAATATCAAGCAAAATATGAAAAACTATTTTACGATATCTATTTCAATACAATATAAAAAATGATATACAAATTTCTTATTGATGGCAAACGAAAATTAAACATTACTTCTTAAAAGATTTTCAACAATTATTATTTGGAATTATTAATTTATTTCAACATAATTTTAAATGATGTCTGTATTATCTTGATACTCGAATCATTTCACCTGTACCGTTTTCTCTTTTTTCTCACTTAATTATTTTTTACGTTTTGTTCAATCGCTTGGACAATCGTCAGTCATGGTAAAGTTGATAAAATCGAAGGCAAGTAGCGATAGTCAATGGTTTGTCCGACGCGGGTGCTTTTTGTTTAGGAGCTGGCGTCAACACGTTGAGAGACTTTATTTCGACGACACATGGTATGATGACATATGTGTGTGATTCATTTCTCAACCGGTATCGTAAAGTCAATAGAGTAATTTTCACCTTGGTAACCCGGTGGGGGTTATTGAGGATTATGTTCGCCGACAGTTTTCCTTCTAAATGATCACCGAGCACGAATTATATTTTAATATAATGCTCTTAAAGACGCTGACACGCTTCTCTAATCTTTCTATCTCTCTCGCGCTCATTAGTTTAGATGTCTAGAGATCCACCTGACAAATGAGAATCCCTCATTTTCATTTTCGGCGGTTAACGATCCTATTCGTTGATGAGTAGCTTATGGAATTTATGTGCATGCCCCGGCGTTTTGATTACTATATATGTATATATATATATATATATATATATATA
>NW_011948433.1:2905353-2965893 GCF_000503995.2 Ceratosolen solmsi marchali | reverse complement strand
TTTTTTATATATATATATATATATATATATATATATATATATATATATATATATATATATATATATATATATATATATATGTATTAGCTAAGTCATTTCTTTAATATTAAAGATTTATGATCATTAGGATGATCATATTATAGATATTATAATAGATAGATTAATTAATATAGATTTCACATGTCCTAATATTAGAATTTCGAAATTGTTAATTACTTTATAAAATTTTTATAACGATAATTTTTTAACGAATGTTGAATATATTAACTTAAAAATATAGACTTACAGTGAAATTTATTCCATAAAACTATAAATAATAAATTTTGCACCGCTTATTTCTGAAAATTTATTGATTATGAAAATTACTTAAATTATTTTGAAATTTATTTTTCTCTTAGTTATATATTTTTTCGTTAAATATACAAATATAAAGAATCGAAGCTTATGATATTTACTAACCTTAATTATTTAAGTAAAGCTAGATTTTACTTAAATTTTCAGTATTTATTTATAAATGTGATTATTTCTTCAAATAAATGTACATTGTTTTAACTTAGACAATAGAAGAATAATGCAATAAAGTTATTACGAATATAATCGAAATAAGAATTAGAAAAAAAGAAATACAATAAGAAAATAAAGCATAAAGGATATATATATATATATATATAAATACAGTGCATATTAATAAATTTCTGTCTATATTGCATTTAGTTAATTTATTTAAATAAAATAAATTGAATGTGAAAAATATGCGAAAATGTTAGGTGATTGATGAGTACTATAAATATGCAAGTACTAAAATATGCATATAATAACAATCCAATTTTACGTATTTTTTTACCATACGTAAATGATTTTTTAGTTTTTCCTTAAACATTCGTTACTTATTTTGAGCAGTGATATATCACATACTTTCATTTCTATTGCATAAAGAAGGTAAGTTGGTTGATTTTAAACCTTGTACTATATTCTTTACTATATTCTCAAAATTTAATGAGGTAGTTTTGATTATTAATGGCTTGTTCCAATAAAAAATTTAATTAATTTATATGAAATCTTGACACGATTATGAAGAGGCATAAGCTTTAATATTACTTATATGCAGTATAATTTTATTGCATAATATTTGCCGTATTCATATATACTTACAGGTCATTAGTGACGTATTAAATAAAAATGGCATATAAACCGAATTATAGAAGTAATTTACATGATTAAATCAAATCAAATTCCAATCTACTGATCTAAATAATCGCTTCCAAATATAATAAGATAAACGATTGAAAAATAGTCACAAATATGGTTATTATTCATTCTCAAGTAAATTGTATTAGTTAAATAAATAGTAGGTTACGTTACTGAATAAAAAAATCTTATACATTATATTTCTTAGTAATCTTCATTATTACAATCGAATGTTAGCAATTATGGAATATTTACTGTGAAAGTTGTGAATTAGTTTCTTTTTAAATTATTTATATATAAACTCTTAGCTCATATCAACAGTTTACATAAAAGTATCAACTAGATTGGTGGTACATATATACGGGTAGTTTGCTGAGTTTGGTAAATTTACATGAACTGGTTGCACAATTTGTTTGATGACATCAATGACTTGCACCTATTTCTCTTCAAACTAGTTAAAGTAAAACTTTATTAAAAAAAATTATATTGTTTGTTTTAAAATCGAAATTTGTAGTAATCGCTTTAGTTATTATTACGTATTTAGAGATATAAAGATATTAATGATGCAATAAAGCATTTTTATTTAAAAACGTATACGCTCGTAAAAATCAATGTTAGCTTTGGTAAGGTTAATGGAAGCTTTGCACCATTTTTAAAGGCTATTTATTTGTGGATAAATGAGCTTAAATAAGGTCGCGTTTAAAAAAAAAATGAAAAATGAATGAAAAATATGATGATTAAAAGAATATATATATATATATATATATGAATGTATGTGTATGTGTGTCGCCCTCTCTTATTGTATGTGTGTGTGTGTGTAAACTGTAGTATCATTGACGGAATTCAAAGTAATTACAAATATTGTTAATGCATAATTATTCGTAAATACCTTAAATGCAAGCAGATTACTGTAATTATTATTCAAAAAGCAACAACAATATTGTATTAAAATATACACGTATTATTAATTTGAATTATTTTCAAAACTGCTTTTATTGATTAATTACTGTAAATAAATATCTGCGTTTTATAGTATATCAGAATAGTATTACTATAAGTATATTATAATGTAAATTATAAGTAACAAAG
The DNA here is from genome assembly GCF_000503995.2 of Ceratosolen solmsi marchali. Classification (NCBI taxonomy): domain Eukaryota; kingdom Metazoa; phylum Arthropoda; class Insecta; order Hymenoptera; family Agaonidae; genus Ceratosolen; species Ceratosolen solmsi. The sequence goes on along the minus strand of NW_011948433.1, from coordinate 2,963,616 downwards.
TGAAAAAATTACACTAGTAAAATAATGATAATATTAATTGTAAAGAATTTATTTTACTCAAATTTTCAAAGAAATTTCTAAAACCAAATAAATTTTTATATAAAATATTATCAATAAGATATATTTGGACTCTCAGCTTTAAATGATATACGTAAGAAGCTTTGTAATAAGATATCATTTAAGTTTTTAATTTATCTCATGTCCACTTGCATAATTGAATTTAAGGTTAAATTTTTACTATTTATTGTTCCACGAAGAAGATATTTTTATTAAATAACGACAGCAGTTATCGAAACTACAGGTTTCTCGATTTCAGAAAACATATAATAAAAAAATGTAAATAACGAATATAGTAAATTTTAATATATATAATAAATTTTTGTCAACTAAATAAAAATGAATTCTTGCTTAAATAATATTTTAACAATAATTATAATATAATCTCGTATAAAGCATGTATACTTAGATAATATAAAACTTCAATTGGATTTATGAGGAAATTCATGTGGCATGATAATCGTAGATACTATGAAATTGTAATAAACGTATTTGATTTATGGAAATTAGGTGAATTAAATAAAGCTCTAATAGCGCTTGGAAAAACACCTGAAGTCTAAAAGTAAATTTTATTTATATCAATAATGACAGTTGCAACGATTCCATAAAATTTTTCTTCTCAACATAGAAACTTTAGATAGAATATTGCCTAAATTATTTGATAATGTATATTAATTTCTTAAGTTATATTTACGAACATTTACGGTTTATATTCGGCAAGTTTTATATTAGTCGTTTTGTAAGACAAGTTTACTTGCAGCACTTAATCGAGTCTATTATTATGATTTAAGAAATACAAACAATCTGAATTTTAATTTGAATTTATTCTATTAATAAAATAATCAATTCTGTCCCTAAATTAATTTAGTAATTAATATTTTCTAAGACACTGTATTTTAAGCGATATGAATCAATAAAATAATTGATATTGATGGACTTACTCGATAAACATCAGTTATTTTAATAATTTTACAAGGAAAACGAACTAATTTTAAGACTGTAGATAATAAATTTACACCCAACACTTTTTATTACAAATATAAAAATACAAGCAAATGAATTGAATTTTATTTAATTAATTTTTCGATTTTCTAATACAAAAATTTTTTATTCTGTTTAGAAATTAATTGCAGAATGCGAGTTGATATTTCTAATTAAAATTACAAATTACAAAGATTCATACGTTTGCGACAAGTAATACTATAATAGTTATATACGTTTTAAATATACTAAACAATATGAATAAAAATATTTCATTATAAGTTTAAAAAGATTGAATTTTATGAAATATTGGTTTTTATGGTACATTTTACTTTTCTATTAGTAATTAATAAATTAATATACTTTATTGCTTATACCGCGAGTTATTATATTTCCCCTTAAGAATTAAATCATCTTTATTAAATATAATGAATTTTAAAAATGTTTATAAGTTATCTATTCAGATAAATTAATAAATTATTTAACTCATTTATTATAAAGTATTGTTGCTATATTACGTAGCTGTGAAATATTGAATTTATTGTAAAAATAAAACATAAATATTATACGAGTATGATTAATTTATAGTACGGGGATTTATATTTTTTAATTTGAAACAAAATTTGTTTAAGATGAATTATTATTGACGTTTTATACTAGAAACGGATGAAATTATTTGAACTTTTTACAGAACTGGAGTAAACCATAATTATAAAATATATATTAAAGTCTATAATGGATTCAATTTGTGATATTATATATTCTATTAATTTGTAAAGTATTTTAATTCAATTGTAGATTTATGTAAAATACATTTAAATACATTTTCCATATAAGCGTCTCATGTAAGCTTGAGATTGTATTTTAGTTATTATTCGGTTACGGTTGATTTAATTCATAATTTATAAACGTAGAGTTATACTTTAAGATTGAGTGATGAATTTTATTATTATTCAATATAAATTAGACATGGATACAGAAATACATAAAATGAATATTATAATTAATATTAAATAAAAAATTAGTTAGATTCCTGCTTGAAATATAACCTATACAATGCTTTACAAAATATCTTTTAATATCAGGATAATAGATTAAGTCTATCCGATAAAAATATTATATTTTTTGTATTTCTAACTTGTAATTAAAACTATTTTAATGTTATTTCATTTAAATTATTATGTAGCTTTCGAGTAACATTCACACATATTGAATAATGCGTAAGTTTATATAACGTAGTAATAATTACACATCTTGTTGATGCCTTTGATATGGAAGAACAATTTTTGAACGTTGAAAGGACGATGAAAAAATCGTTCTCTATTTTTTTTTTTTACAACAACAAATCTAATAAATAAATATTATTCTCTATTGTACATATATATATATATATATATATATATATTCGGTCTATAATAAAAAAGTAATTAGTATTGTTGGCATGAAATTGTATTGAAACATATTTGGAATTATTTATATAAGGCTTTTTCATAAAATCAAGAAGCCTATTAACAAATGAAATATCCATATGTATTTCTTCTATGAAAAACTGATTTAGTATACATTCAAATGGAAATTATATATATGTACATATAGGAATGCTTTTGAATTCTTTAAAACTTGAAGTATTTATATTATTTTAATAAATTATGCAAACATGTATATTTGTTTATAAAGGAATGTTTTCTACGCCTCATGTATGTATTATGTAGATACATTTACCTAAATACTTAATTAGCATATTTATGTAAAGGTTCATAAAAGCATACAAAGTGGATAAAAATTTTTTTATACTTTTTAATTAAAGTTATTTGTTAATTTGACGAATAATAACAATGTTTGTAAATAATTTTAATCTTATTTTTTACTGTTTGAATAACTAACAATTGTTATATTTAATATATATGATCAAATTGGTGAATTAAAAATGTTTCTACTACTTTTTTTTTGTTTTTAAATTCTAACAATAAGTCACATATCACCTCTAATATAAAAAGTATGAAAGTAGATTACGGATTGAATGATGAATGACTGTTAAGGATTCTTATAAAAGTACATAATAGTTTACAGACTAATTATGTATATATACTGTAAATTATTTGAATAATTTGCTATAACTTTATTCTGAACTCAAGCATAAAGAAGTTTTAATTATGGCAATCAATAACGTAATTTCTAGAGATATGCAAATATATTGAATTACATAATTTAGTTTCTAAAAACGGATTAGTGTGCAAATTCAAATTCCGGTTGCAATAAATATGGATATATTAAATCATTAATATTCCATCTATTATTGTTAACGAATTTTAACTGTAAATAACTTGAAATTATTTACGTCCCTTTATTAGACCTTAGATTCTCGTATTACAAGTAGAATTTTATTCTATAGCAAATGATACATCAGTTTAATTAACTGTTAGCACTACTCATTTATTTGAAACTAATGAGTTGTATAATCCCTTTTACGTACTGTCAGTATCCTAATTTGCTTACGCACGTCGGACATTAAAATAATAAAAAGAGGAATTCGCGAGTTTGCAACATTATTTCACACATGTGAGACTCTTGAAGGCAAGTATAGGTAGGACTACGACAATAACACGTGACTTGACGGCGGTGATAACGGATGCAGATTACACATTTGGTATACCAGCACCCGTGTATAGGAATAATAGAACTTCGCATCCGGCAGCTATATTCTAATGCACTTTAATTTTATGCGCATCTCGTCATGGATATGCGCAGATGAAATTTCACTTCTCACTGGGTGAGAAAGGTTGTTCACTTATACCTACATGTACGGCAAAAGGGAGCATTGTAAAGCTCTCGACGAACCAGGAAATGAGAGAGCCAGGAACGATAGGGATATAGATGGATAAACGATGGAGTTAAAGATAGAGACAGATGCTGATAGATAGAACAGTGGAGAAAGCAGGAAAAATGGGCATCTGTTAAACAAAAATTTCATTTTGCGCTGGGATTGCTACACCATATGGTGCTTGCGTATGATACTAACTTCCATACATGGATGAAGGAATGCGAATGTAGGATAACGGAATTTCGTGGTTTTTGTAGTCTGTTCTTGTATGATTTTCTACGACCGAGGCAAGTGAAAATATTATTGTATATGCAATAACGTAATGTTTTCTTATATTATTAGCGCATCGATTTTTGAAAGGTTGGCTAATATGCCGTTGTAATAATATATAACGTCTTTTTAATTATTAAAATTACAATTACTAATTATTTGTGATTTTGTGATTTTGAGTTTTGTTTCCATACTATTTTTAATGTGCATTTAACAATAATTCATTAATACATCTCTAGTTTCATGGCTATAAACTCCAATAAATACTGAATATACTAAATATATATATATATATATATATATATATATATATATATATATATATATATAAATTTCTTTTATTTTTCTCAGATAAATTGTTAAGTAAAATAAAATTTTTTATAAGACTGAAATGTAATAGAAATGATGAGTATGAAATATTAAACTGCTAAATATTTTGCCACCATTTATTAAGGATGATACGTAGATAAAAATTTTCATTTACACTATAGCAGACAATATTCATTACCAGATCAAAACCTGTAATATTTCGATTTACCAAACAAGTAAAAACGAAGAATTCGTTGGAAAAGAGCCAGAAATATACGACAGTACTACATAAAAGAAAAAAAGTACATAATACGCCTACGAGCTATAATTTTTGGAGATAGAGCTATTTCACGAAGAAAGACGTCAATGTAAAAAAACTGAAGAATACATTAATCGAAGACTGCAATGAGTGCATAAAAATGTCTCTATGAGAATTTAAAAAACTATAACCATTTGTTAAATGAGATTTTTACGGCTCATTTTTAACTTGTTGTAAAAAACTATGTACTACTGGGCCATTTAGCAACAGATTTGAATAGAAATTTCTCTGGAATACTTGGGATGTTTGCGATCAGAAATATAAGGGAGATGAGGGTTTTGTGGAGGATATGGACTTTAGGATACTAGAAAATTCGTATCATTGTGTATCTTATGAAATTTTATAACTTTATTATTAAAATTAGGATTACTTTTCATATTAAATGTCATAAAACATGGATCGGAAGTTCATGAAAATATGTGTTATAATTTTCTTGTTTAGTATATTATATTTATAAACGAAATTTCTTTCCTAATGTAACCATGACTCTTATACTTCATACTAAATATTGTTTAGTAAATAACATTTAATTAGTCGAGTACTGAATTTGCGAGAAATAAATTATCGATTGATTTATAAAATTCTTAAATAAAGAGCTAAATCTCATAATTCGTTCATAAAATATTTGTACAATGTGAACATGTAAAAAGACTAAAAATTCATGGTATCATTTTTATTATTTAAACTCATAATTATAATTTTCTTTATTATTACAATTTAAAAGCTACATTAATTTCTAACGTATATTATACTTCACACTTAATGTTTTATATTTTACTTTCCAATTAAAACTAATTATGTGCATTCCGATCTTGCATAAATTTTTATTTAATAAATTTTACAAAATTTTATTTTTCTCTTCAAATATGTATATAATTATTTTAACCCAAATTTTGAAATTTGTATTAAGTTATGGGATAATTTTTTGAAATAATTAGTATTCGTAAATGAGTAAAAAGAATGGTAATTTATCTGTTTAAAAAAGTAAAAAAAAATTAATTTATACGGTAAGAGAATTAATAATACGTAAATTTATCTTTTAAATGTTATAATATTCTTTATTTTAGGATAAAGTTGATAAAACTTATTTGAACTTAAAAAATTTTATTTATATAACTATTTAAAATTTTTTACATATATATATATATATATATATATATAAATATTAATAAATGTTTTTTTCGAATGAAGTCAATGGTGTAGATTTAATCTATCTGATGTAATATTAAGAAAATGAAAATCAATATTCATTATAATTTAACATGTTATTTTTCAAATATTAATGCCAGGTGCATTTAATATTAAAACTACAAATATCATGATTATAAGAACATAGATATTTGAACTTTTTAGATGTAAATATGTAATTAGATCGTACAAAATATTGTTAAACGCTTCAATAGAACAGATATTGAACCATGTTCTTTGGAATTTAATATTCGAATGCTGTACAATTAATAATAAAATTTAATAGTAAATTTTGCTCAGAGGAATGAATTACCTACATAATAATCATAACAAAGATACTCCTCAATACAAAATATTAAAATAATTAAAAGAAATAGTAGCATTAAATTAATTATGGTATTAATATCTAATTATGGTATTAATCTATATATTAATTGTTGAAAGCAAGGTTGAAAAACTGTTACAATTCTCGAGGTTTGATGAAACATGAAAGTCAGATAATTAAGATGGATCAATATGTATTTGTAATCTTGAGTAAACCTGTTGGACCGCAAAACCATTATACAAGCTTTCTTAGCTTTATACTAAGATGTTATGATGAATTAATTCTTGTGCACTAGCTGATAGTATTGAGTTCGCTCGATAATGATTCCTATAATATTCCTCGTAGGGAAGTTCCACCTTGGAGATTGTATATCGTTGATTTTACATACACTCATTCAATTTGGCTATCGAATAGGTTTAATAAGTAAGAGATTAATAAGCAAATTAATGGGTAATTGAAAAATCTATACTCACGAATACAATAAAATACTAATACTGAGAAGTTTATGATATAATGAGAATCTCAGATAATTAATTGATAAAGCGGTATATATATATAGTTGTTCAAGTCAATATTTTGAATCAGAATTGGACCCAGATGCATCATAATAATTATTTTAAATTATACAAAGGGTGGTGTATACTATGTAGACTCTTTTTTTATTACATTTGCTTAAATAAGTGCGTATTTCATTAAAAAAATTCAAACAAATTCTGTCCAAATCCTTTTCTTAATGCGAACTATATGCTACAAGTCATGTATGTTTGACACAAGAGATCTATTTTTTTTTCTCACATTTTATCAACAACAATAAAACAATTATTGGTCTTGTTATAATTAACTATTGAAAAACTTAATTATTAAAAGAACTAACAACTTTATGTACTTTTTTATATCTCCATTTCATTTGTTTAGATGTTTATTATTATTTTTATTGATAGTGCACGAAGAGTCAAAGTCAAATGAATAATTCAGGGAACTTATGTACTTGAGCACTAATTACTCTCCTGAATTATGCTCGCTTCAGGGCATATAGCATAGCACTGTCTAACTTGGCAGTCGATCAAAGATTAAGAAGATCCATTTAGTTGGTAGTATTCGAGAAATGATGCTATATGAGTTTAATTAATTAAAGACTTTTGACACATCGGCAGACGATTGTGGATTGCGAATGTGGAATGGAAAATTTCACTATTATTAATTTTGAATTACATTTCATCATTTGATTCACTTTTTTTCATTAGCAACTGAAGTACATCATTACTTTATATTTTTTATTTATAGATAGTTTGATTTATTTTACATTACATTACATATTTGATGATGTCTCCGGACAGGTTGTAAATTTTTTATTGAAAAAAGCTCGCTGTAAATAAAGGATTAAAAAACCAAATGTTTTTTTGAAACTTTATTATTACACTTTTCATTGAAGGCATTTATGAAATTGTATCAATGTCATAAACTTTTTATATTATGTTCTATTACTATTAAAATCTTTGCCACAATATTGCATATTGTAAGAATGATTCATAATATAAAATACATTGTATAGAAAATTATACTTTATTAGCTGTAATTAGGAAAAAAAAAATAGATTAAGTAGCCAGTAATTTATAAATATCATTAGTCAAGTATTATATATTATTAAAGTGATGTCTAAAGTGATTTTTTTGTTAAATTTGTCATGAAAGTGGATTCATGTGTCAACTGCAGACTTGGTCTTTCTTTATTCATAATAATATTTAAAGATAAATAGTTTTACTTATAAGTCTTGAAATATACAATTAATATTCCGCAATAAGAATTCATATCAGGATAAATTTCTCTGAGTACATTTTAATAAATATGCTAATTATCATGAAACTTAAACATGTACAAAAAAGTTTGATGTACTTTGGTAGAAACTTATTTCATCAATAGTACAATGTAACCGAGATATTTGCATAAAAATGTCTTTTTCTTGTATTTCTTAGTGTTCAAGTTTAAAAAGAATTAACTTTATGTAGATCTCATTAAAATAGCTAACAAGATGAAAATAAAATTTTCGAAACTTTTGACCAGATAAATCTCATATTATATTCGATTTAAAATATACATTTTCAGGTGAATATTTTAATCCACTTAATCCATTATCACATTACATATATTTATAAATGCTCTTGTGTAAAAGTAGAACATTCAGACAAGAGCTTAATTTTGGAATCTGTCTATTTGCTCAGTTAAAAGCAACAGCTTTTACCTGCCAGCCATAAAAGCAAGTTTGTGTGCCGATCAATTAAAGAGAACAGCAGTTCTCATTTGTAAAAACGTTCAAAGTTAAATTTATTTCTTTTTCCGCCAACATAAAGCCTCCAGATCACGAACAAACTGATGAAAAAAAGGATTAAAAAAAAAAAAAAACAAGAATGTAAAAAAGTGCGACGCACAGCATATGTACGTATTCATAGAGATGGCACAAAACCATTTTTATTTTTTTTTTTTTTTTTTGATACACAATGACGACGCCCAGTATGTAATTCAACGGCCTTGTCAGTATGAATGTTTTGACTTGTGCGAAGAAATTGAGGAATTGATAGACACGAGTATTGCATACGAATGTTTTCAAAAGTTCAAAGGGCTGGAATTGAATTGCGGTGCGGAGCTGGAATTTTTCGTTGAGAATCATTGTAAACTAATGTTTTCGGGCGGAATGGGAAACTTGACTTACGTGCAAAGAAAACCGCATAAAAGTATAGCGTTTAAATCACAAAATTCGTCAAGGTTTCATGAGTGAAATATTACGAGAATTTCTTGATTAACTGAATTTTTCCGAGAATTGCATCCAGGCATTTCACTTATTTATACTGATTTTCTCTATTAATTTCTTTTCAAGCAAATTAATTAACTATGAGTACTTGATATTTGTAGAATTATTGACAGATATAGAAGTTATATAGTTTTATATATTATAATTTAATCAAGTATATAAAATTTTCAATCATTCATTAACTCGACATCGTTGCATCTGCTAAATCCTGTAAGAAGAGGTCAATATAAAGCCAAGCATAATTCACATACATTGTAATATTGTAGTAGTCGTTGTAGGATGCACAATTATCTCGTACAGAACTTATAAAATCATTAGGTACGACTCCGACGTTAAGCCTTTCACTTCAGTGTCAACTCGCATACAATAATCCCCTATGTATATGCTGAATTAGCACTATAAAAAGCATGTTAATTTAATCAATAACGTTGTTCAAATAGTAATGTTCAAATTGAGTTGAGGCATACTTCTATTTTCTGATATTATTATGCGAGAAAAATTTTGGGTGCGAAGTTAGCAACATTTATAAATAATTAGTCATGAATAATCGTAATAAGTCAACTACTATTGTATGTCACTGGACTTGATCCACTTATTTCATTGCTACGGTCGCGATCTTCATACGTGATCACAGCTTAAAAAATATCTATTCCTTTTTCAATAAAATTTATTTTATATTTCAAGAAAATCAATGTTAGCCTATACTAGTTTAAGCACAACGAGTTCCTTCTTAAAATTATAATATATAGAAATTGTTATGCCTAAATGAGGGGTGACCTTTTAATTTCCAGGATAAACAAAAAAGTAAACTATATGATAGACATGTATGAGCCATTGTTTGTTTTATGAATTATTCATGAATCGGATAAGATAAATTTAAAGAAATATTTATCGAAAGTTTTATATTTTTTTAAAAGGGAAATCGAAAAATAATCAATTTTTAGTTATACATTTAACGGAAAAACAATTTCTTATTTTCTGAATAAAATATAGTGTAACTTTTAATATTTATATGAATATAAGTATTTATTAATTTTGATTAATTTTTCTACTAAACTCAAATTATACTACAAATTTTTATTACGATAATCTAATTCAATTATAATTATTGTTCAGTTATTATTTCAAATTATTTCACATTGATCTAAGAAATTCAATGTAAAACACCGCAAATTAAAAATTTTAATTTAATTAATTTAATTAATTTTAATATAAGTGCGACATAGTATTGTTTAATGTGATTATTAGATATTTAAATGACATGTTTCAGATTAATAAAAAAATCAATAATTAATAAAAATCTATCAATAAAATCTATCAATAAACAAAAATTTAAATAAATTTATGACAATGTATTAGTTTTATCAGAAAATATTCTAATGTCAATTTTGGTACTAATTTATTTGTACAATAATATCGCTTGTAAAATTTTAATACATTAACTAATAAATATAAATTATATTTCAAAGTTACAATTATAAAAGATAATATTAATTAAGTATGATTTTTTATAATTGGCTAATTACAAATATACAGGGCCATATTAATTCACAAACATATTTTCTTACATATAACATATTTCTTTTTAATAAAAATATACGAGATGTATACTGGTCGTATAAAAAAAATGAATCACGCTACTTTCAAATTACTTAAAGTATAAAAATTAATGAAAAAATATCAATTTAAATTTAATTTATTATTCATGAAAATTTTAAGTAATGAAAACTATATATGAAAGAATGAAAAAAGTTAAATTGCAATTATTAAAATGGTTTTACTTGGATAATGTTAAAAAATTATAAATAACAATTATTAATTATTATATTTATGTCAGTTATTGAATAATATTACAATTAATTCATAAGCAGATAACTCCGAGTATCGACGAATAGGTTAAATATTCAATTTTTTTTTTAAATTGGTAATAGAAATATATACATAACTTAAATTTATATTTCTATAATATTATATACATAAATTTTTAAAATATTTTATAATAATTAGTAATTATAATATATTAATAATGAAAATAATGAAAATAATTAAATATTTTACTTTCATAAATAAAACATTGCTTTTTATTTTAACGTTACACGTTTTAAATATACAAAATATTATTTGGTTAGTTTAAGATTTTAAAAAGAAAATAGCGTTTTTAAAATATTTTTTAATCTAGTAAGAATGAAATTAATTAAAATATTGTAAATGCAGTTCGTAATTATGTTTCTAATTTTAAAACTGTTTGCTAAGTTATGATGTATATATGTATAACTTCAAAATTTGGTGAAATTCATATTTTCTATCTTTTCAGTTTTAAAATAAAAACTTTTATACTCATGAACAAGATAATTAATAAAGTTAAAGTATTCTCTATATAACTATAACGATTCATGGAGTGAGTTGATGAAACGATAAAGAAGTTATGTATAAAATGCCTACGAATTTACTAACTTAACGACTTTTTGTAGACAACTTGTCTTCTAAACTTTTTTGTTAATTCAAAATACCACAGCTCCTATATGTTGACAAAGAGTTTTAAATTCTTAATAAATAGTTTGCAAAATTAACTATTCATTTAATTCATACGACAAAGTAAGTTATTAATATATATATATATATATATGCACACACATAATATAAATAAACAATGATATAATTTAATAATTATCGACTTAATTATAAATATTGTTGAATAATTCATAAATTATCAAGAATATTTCGTATTATTAACCAAATATCAAAATATTTTCATTAAAATTTAGAACAATTTTCGTTATTTATAGAAAGTCCAAAGGGCAATAGTTAAATTTTGACAAAATATAATTTTATACTTAATAGAGTCTGAGATATTTTTAATAAGTTTATTTTAATGCTCGAATATGTAAATAAATTATTATATATAGAATAATTATATACAAAATTTATTGACAATAGTTTATACGTAAGAATAAGTCAACTTCATTGTAAAATATCTATTTTATTCAAAGTATGTATATAAACATCAATTTATAATATTTAATTGTAATTGTAAATTTAAATATAATATTATTTTCATCAAATAAGGTGTTGGAATAGTAAAAGTATTTTTTTGTGCAAATAATTATTAAATATATTTGATATTTCTTATAATTTCGAAAATGTTATTCGAGTAGAATAACACAATTTCATTACATCACAAGATTCAATTTTCAAATCTCGATACGTATTAGTTGATTATATGATTAACATTATTGAAAATTATTTGCTGAATAGTCGGAGAGGTCGAGCGAATACTGAAAAATATATTGTCTTATATTTGCTATATTGGTTCATGGAGAGTGAACTTTTTCTTTTATAATGTAATATAATAGCAGAATTTGTATTTTTGAAAATGAGCTAAACTAAAGCCAATTGTAATATATTTCTGGTTAGCTTGTAATTCAATGGCAACATTTAGAATTATATTTATCTATTAATACATATGGAATTCAAGTGAACATATGAATCGATTGAAATACTATATTTCATGTTTCACATTTGAGAAATACGAAATTTAAAAGGCGAGTGTATAAGACTGTTACATGGAAAAATGATATCGCAAAAGTTGCTCCTCCAGTTTCTTCATGAAAAAGGAATCCAATGCGGGAGATGTGCGCACGGAGATAGTGGCGGAGCTCGTAGAAGTAGGAAATACATGATGTAGCTGTAATTTTCAGCAGTCAGTAAACTAATAAATGTAGGCGAAACAATGGCGTGGGTAAAAGTACTTGAGCTACAAAGGGTTATAACGCTTAAGTAGGTCATTAAGCATAGGTAACTCCTGGACCTAAATGTAATAAAGGTGTATTTCACATAATGTAAATTATACGATTATATTCAGAAAATTAATATAAAATGAATTTTGTACTGCATTAGATATTGATTTATTTTTTCGCGGGAATCTATCTTAAAACTATAGTGAGTACGGTAATTTGTATATGTAGTATAGAAGAACTAAAAATAAAAAGTAGAATTCAAATTAATGAGAAATTCAATTTCTTAATTAAATACGCATCTTAAACAAAAGAAAAACTTCACCGTACATTTATGTATATACCATGTATACAATGTATTTATGACGTAGCTCTAAATAAAAATTGCTTATGAAAGTGAAAACTCTGGTAACTTTATCGATTACTGTTATTTAATAATCAAGCCATTTATTCGACGTCCCTTTAATTATATACCACAGCCCAAAGTTTAACGCGACATAAAAAAAATTGTATCTTTACATTTCACAACTCCGAGTACAATGAAAGCTTAAATAATTTGGTTAACTTTCGAATTGTGTAATTGACTGTTTTAAAACGGCGACGTAACGGAAAAACGCTCGTAAAAGGCAACTTAGTACAAGCACCCGAAATTGAAATCGAAACTTGGTTAGGTGATTCGCGGAGTTGGAAGTCAAATGGTTCTCTATGGGTTAAACTTGTTGGTGTACCCACATACATTGGTAATAAAAGAGCAAGAAGGTGCAGCGAGGGAAAAGTTTTGCGGAAAGTGACCGGATTTAAGTGCGCGCACGTCGCTATTTAATTGCACCCGCAACGACTATTCTAACCGCGAGCGAATGAAGCATCGACAAAAGTTTCGGCGTAATATTTCTTCCTTCTTCTTCCGTATCAGCACCCACTTTACACTTTGTAATTCCGACACCATGTGACGTTGTCCGAAATATAATTTACGCGATAACAATTAGGGTGGTGGCGAGGCGACATTTTTAACAAGCGTTCATCGTGTCATTTGAATGGCTCAGTAGATGATGGTACTTCCCTTATTGATTATAAGATTCTCGTGTTTTACTATACTACGTACAATAAAATTAGAGGCTCTGTATTTTTCTTTAGTTTCTTAGTTTTTTTTATTCGTCTACCAAGTAAGATTAATATAACACAGCAAAATTGCGCGTAATTTCGCGTTTTCGTAATGCAGCTGCTACGTTAAATCCCGTAGAAATAAATAAAATGTCTTATGCTACTTGCTTTTCACCACTCTACCATCTAAATTATATTCTTAATCCATCAACGATTGCCTTGGATTCATAAACGCGATATTTCTCTAAACGAAAAATTACGTTTATCGTAAATCCAAGTGAAATTAAGAGACAAAGGAGCACAAGTTTTTCCTCTTATTATGAGGCTACTAACGGCTATATTTATTATGTCAATTGATTTATAAATATTCTACGGTTCGAATATGTCAAAGTATTTCATTTTTATTATTAAATTTTGAAATTATGTTGATTGATACGATATAAATATGATTAATTTGACTATTCTCCGATATTCTTAATTATTCATATTATCTTAACCTTCAAAATATAATACAATATAATTATAAAATAATATTAAACATTTTTTTATTATAATGAAATAAGGACTATCGAGGAAAAGAGGTTAAAATACGGGCAATCAATGATTCATTTATAAAAGAAATATGAAATATTTATTTTACTACTTAAAAAAATAGCGAACAGTAATATTTATTAGTAACGAGTAAAATACGTTATTTAATGAAAAATTTTTAGTCAATTATTATGCAGTAAGTACTTAAATAATCAAATACACGAGATATTAAAAACTAAATTCAATTTATATTCAGATATTGTAAGAATATCTGAAGAAATATTGTAGAAAGAAGAATATTGTAAGAATATTCATTTATTCCTATAATATAATTAAATGCTTTAGCAGCGATTTGTGTGAATATTTTTTATATTAACTATTTTACAAAGAAGGAAAATGGATCTATTAATACAAAGCTACGATTATTTATAACATAGAAGTGTACTTTAACTTTGGAGTAACTATAGTTTCCTCTGCACCTATTCTTTATGTCCTGCTGTTGTAAAAGTAAATTCTAATTCGTATTCGGCCCCTTGTGAGTGTTATTGTCACGTTGGGACGACACGCTCGCACGAACTATCAAATATAAAGTTAATCACTATGCGTAATATACGTCGTAGACAAAGTCGGATGTCAGGATGATATTGCGTTTATCATTTATGAATGGAACTCGTGAGATGCAATTTGGTTTTATCTATGGCTAACTTCGAATGTCGCGTGCCCGATCCGATATTATATACATATTTCAGAATTATAAAAACAAAAGCATAGGTGTGCATTATATTTACGAAAGTTAAGTGATAAGTTATAATAATAAATGAACAGTCGACGAAAGTGAATTATGAAAGAGCAGAGTATAACCTTCGTAATTAAACGACAATTGTAATGGATTTCAATTTTGTTAGTTGTACAAATCACTTCATTATTAATAATTTTTAGCTAATTTTTTTCAAGCCTAACTAAAGATTTCAATAAAGTCAGAATCAATCAAAAACTCGTGCTGTAATCTATTTTAATAGAATATTATCTTAATCTGCAGTTCCATTTGAATTTTGTAAATTTTTTTGCGCAATAATGAATTATTACGAGGATAGAAATATATACGAACTTTCCCTTTTTGTGCATTATTTAATCATATATTATACACAGTTAACGTTATGATTAGTTATTAATTTGAATATATAGATTATGTAAAAAGAAAGAATAAACAATTACTTTTAAATTAACTCACGAGCTTTTATTTATAAACCAAGAGAATTAAAGATAAATTATATTGGCTATATTTATTAATATTTTTCTACTAATCTAGATTTTTTTCGTCTCATTTTATTTTTCTTTTTAATATTTATATTAGCATTTTATAATATTCGAAGACTTTTAAATATAAATTTCAAAGTTTGCTAATAACAGTTGAGAGAATAAAAGATATATTTATACGTTTTGCATTTATTCTTATAAAAATAACAATGTATAAGTTTCAAATATTATTAAATAGTATTTCCTTGAATTGTTTACTATATTTTATTGATAGCTAGTACATAAAGGTATAAAGCAATTAAAGGGTAATAACAATTAAAAGACACACACGCACACACACAAACACAAACACACACACACACACACACACACACACACACACACACACACACACACACACACATATGATATGATATTTAGAAATATTTTCGTCACATGCATTAGGGGTGGATATGGAAGTAAAATAATTATAGTGATGGTATATGAGAGTATATGTAATATTTTTGTTCCTTATTTTTTATGACAGTCAGTTGTTGTTGTATATGCTTATTGAATTATGGAATACTCTAAGAAAATATACGATTGCTTTCTATATTTATATCAGAAGCTAATAAAGCAAAAATTCAGATGGTATTGTTCATAAAGATTTTTTATTATATTGTATATAAATGTTGTATTATTTTGTGATGGAATAGTTAGCTGCAGCATATATAAATTTATTGTATTAGAATTTTTTAGTTATTATTTTTAATGTATCAATGAACAGCAATAGGAAAAGAGCAACAGAATAGAACAAAGTTATGCGTTTGTCTATGCATAGCTTTGTGCGTGTCCAAATATCAATTAGCGAAGGATATATTCAATTAGTTTAATAAAAAAAAATTTATATATATCTTATTTGTAGAAAAAATGAATTTATTGAAAAATTCTCGTATATAAATTTAAACGATCGATTTTGTTGTTGTTATGTATATATCACAATGTAGAAAATGTTTAGATATACAATTAATATATAAAACGGACATATTATGCATAATTATGAAAATGTATTTATTTGAATTAAATTTTAGAATTAATAATATATGTACTATATTGAATAATTAAATGAGAAAATTGATATTTATAATATTAAATTGATAAAATATGTGGACATAATTACATCGTTAAGTTTAAACATTTCACTTCAACTGAAATTGATTTATTTTTAGATTAGTATATAGTTTTCATTCATTTTTCTATTAATACAAATTCATCATTCGATTATTTCAGTCTTTAAATTTATTTTATATATTGTCATGATTTTTCTAATATTAAGATTCGATAAAATATAATGTCATGAAAATATTTTCGCTGTACATGAAAATTTATTAATAGTAATAAATAATATACATATTTTGAATTTCATTAAATCATTATGCACACTTGTGTTTAATAGAGATTATATATTTATATTATATATTTAATTAACAGAGAAAATATAGTAGATTGAAATTAAAAAAGTAAGAGATAAGTAGATAAACAGATAGATGGAATAGGAAAAATTGAGGGCAACATATATCAAGTGAAAGAGAGAAAACCATGCAAAATATGACGGTTTTTCTTCACACTACTATATTATATTATACAATTGCATAAATAATTTTATATATATTTCGAACTCTTATATATACTCAAATGAAAAATTAAGAAAAAGAAAGAAAGAGAGAGAAAGAGAGAGAGAGAGAGAGAGAGAGAGAGAGAGAGAATAGAAGTAATAAGTTAAATAGAAATAAAAACTGAATAGTCACCTCCGCTACCTTTATCATTTGAGCTTTACATAGTAAAAAGAACTACTGCTTATACATACTACACAAGCACAAAATATTGTACAAGTATATATAACCGACAAATATATATAAATATATTCAAATATATGTACGAACACACAGAAACACGCACACACACGTGCGCGTTCGAATGCACATAGTGGTATCAATCAATTAATATTTTCCATAAATGTTTATTTTTATATATTTATTTTTATTTATTTTATTTTGTAAATAAAAACAGTTAAAAATATAATATATACTCAAGAATCTTGAAATGGTTATCTTAAAAGTTCATATTAAAATCTATTTGTAGACTATGTAAAATCATAAATTTGAATTCTATTTGTTATATAAAAGTATTTTATCAACGAGCATTTGATACGATCGATGTTTAATCAAATATATATTTAGCGAAATAAAAGTATCATCGTATTAATCTTCTCAATAATCGAATGTTTGCCTATGATTTAATTTTTTTGTTCATATTGTAATTAAAGTTTCATTTTATTACCATTTTATTAAACTACAATTTTGTCCAAGAGTTTTTGTATGTATAATATAGGGAAATATATGTACTATAAATTCTTTTCCATTTAAGGAATGAGCTTCAGTTTTTTCATAAAAATTTTTTTATTTTTATTAAATTTTCATATACAACAATTTACGTTAAAAATGAAAAAATCATTTGAAAAATATTTTTATAACGTTAGCTTTATCTTATAATATTGTTGTATCAATATTTATTGATAATAATAGTAAGAGCATGTTAATTTAATCTAAGCAATTTTACAATAAATATTAAACTCAAATTTAGATAATATGATTAAAAGTCCATTATTTAATTATAATATTTATTTTGCAGGCATATGTACACGAATGTATATATATATATATGTTAACATTTTGTCAACGATGTTATTAATAATTTCAATTTCATTGAAAAAGATTATTAAGAAGTGATTTACTCGATATTAATGAACTTCTAGCATGAAATTATCAGAGTACTAAAAAATTACGTGTATAATATTATATTTTAATATGATAGTTTTTATAAGGTATATTATATTTTATAATTTAAAAATTTTTGTTTATCTAATTACTACACTCATAAATATTTATATACGTATACGTGCAACTTTCAAGTGAAAATATTTCATGTGCACGGTATTCGTAAGTGCAAATAGAAAATCCTAGTGGAAGGTTGTTTGACTTACACATTTTTCATTATATCGTCATATTATGTGTCCTCTTACTTCACACATTTTACTCTGCCTGCGTATATTTTTGCTTTCCTATTGAAAAATTTTATATACGTGCTCGTAGAGTATTAAAATCTATTCATATAACACTATCGGCTTATTGATATACAATACATATCACACTTATGACTTCTCTATTTTTTCAGAGCAAATAAAGTCTTTTCTATTTCTATACATGAACATAAAATTTTCGAAATACGTATTTCCCAAATTGGTCGATTTATTTCAGATCATTCAGTAACGAGGAAACACAAGAATCCATGAGAGAATAAGCGAGATAAAAATCTGTAGAGTAGGTGATGAAAATAACACGATACATATAAATCGAACAAAGTACACTGTACATAAATCATATATCATTTATTTACGTTGTAACGAAAAATCTTCAGGTACATAAAAAAAAAGTGTCTCATTTGAAATCTTTCGTTTTTGTTAAAGCACATAACGTGCATGAAATATTGTCCTGCGGGATTTATATTTACATGAAAACTTCCGTAAGTCGGATTGACAATGTCGCGATAAGTTGAAGTGGAAATGAATCGCGTCTGTCATTTCTTCCATCTTAAATACTTGGATAAACGTTTACAGAATTTTTTGAATTTATCTTAATATCGGCACGTCGCTTAAGTCATTTCTCGTGTCAAGCAGACGTTGAAGAGGTGTATGGAAATTGCCATCCCTTATTTGTTTGTCAGGATCAAAGAGTCACTTTGCCTTGTTGAAATAGAGATCAGCACATCTCAATGGAAATGGTATTAACTTTAATTTTTAAAGAAGATTTAATATTTAAATATCAGATATTAGATGAAGAACTCTTATTCAAAATATCTTTTAAGAAATAAAATAAAACAAGGTGCTTCGTAATTAAGATTTTATCGGTAGCTATATTTATTAAAAAAAAAAAAGAAAGGCTATAATATTATCAATAAACAAGAATTTTAGAGTTGTTAATGATTGCATGAATTACATTATTCATATTTGTGAAAACCAAGAATATAAAAAATTTATTTGCCTGTTGACAGTAAAGTAGTTCCCTCAATAGAATCTAATTTTTTAAAAGATAATTTTTCTAAATCGTTTTTGTAGTACAATAAATATTGAGATTTAAGATAAATAATAGAATATTTATAAAAAAAAATTTTACGTATATTTTATGGAAAATTATTTGAATATGTCAATTTTGTGATATGATATTATAATTCATTTAATCGAAGTATTATGTATAATATCGCAATCAATTAATAATAAAGTCTATCGAGCTGAATAAATGAAATATTTATGATAAACTACGACTTCTATTCATTGTAGACTTACTTTTAATCTTACATAATTCAAAGAATTTGTAAAAAATTCAATTTGCGTATTGTAAATTTTAGCATTAATTTGTAATTTTTATTTATGTTTAATACAGTTATAAAATATACAATAACATTACACATTTTGGTACATATTTAATTTTAATATTTTCTCTTATACAATATAAACCTGATATTATAAATACTAACATACATAGATAAATTACAAGCAGCTACTAGAATTACTAGAAAGTTATTGTATTATTCATATTATGATAATACTGTCAAAATAATATCAATTAATAGAAAACAATTAAAATTCATAAAAAAAATTTAGAATAATAATTAACTATAACTTTTGTAATCAGTCTTTTTTAATGAAGATAAAGCATATTTATAAATAAATGTATATTTATAAAAATTAAAAAAAACTTTTTGTGGTTAACCGGTTCACGTATTCCATCCTATCCCATACTATCTAAAAACAGGTCATGCGATAGTTGCAGTAATAAAAAAAAAACAGCAAAGAAAATAGAGTGAAAAAGTTTTATCGAGCCGATGTATAGTTCCATTTATTTGATTTCTTTCTTACCAAAGTAGAAGAATATATATATATATACATATTGGGAGGGTACTTTGTACTATAAAAGCTTCATGCTTTATTGGTCATCTTTGTGCAACTATTGTTTGTAATGTACAACGAATAACTAAAAGTAACAACGAAAGCATTTCTATTATGAATAAGGTTTTGATTTTTAATTTAGGTTAACACTTTTTTAATGCATATAAGATTCATTTTATTTTGTTTAGATAATACATCAAACATTATTAATTATGATTATTAATTGAAAATTTGTTGTAAGTAGATCATAATTGTAAAATTATTAGCTTGTAAACAATCAATTCACAGTAGTATTTATGGTAGCGATAGATTAAATTTAATGGAAAGAAATATTAAAAATTACTTTATTTTTAAATTTGTAATTGGTAATTTAATTTTTGTTTTTGGTTTTTACAATTAGGATATTATTTGAGATGAATTTTTAAATTGATTATTAATAAGGTTATGACTTTTTTTTTTCTAACAAAGTACTGGATAAAACTAATTGATTTAAGTAAAACTTTCGATGAATATTTTTATTCTTACCCGGAAAGAAAATCGCTAATCATTTGTAAAATGTACAAATATATTATACGATATAATTTTGGAACTTATGCACATATAAGGTACCCAATTATCAAAAGATTTAAATTTATATTAATAGTAATAAATTTATATTAATTTATATAAATAGTCATTTTTCAGTTTTAAGATGTAAATACGTCCTTATAATATATCAATTTTTAAAATTTATTCATACTTTTATTTTTGAATGACAATGAAAAATCTTATTACACATAACTACAAATATATAAATCTAAAGTGACGATGTTAAATAGTTTAAAAAATATGAATTTCTATTTATATATTTTCTTAAATATTTAAGTACTCGAAATTACAAAATAATTATGTGCAAGTAGATAAAATGAGAGATTGAGAGAAAGAGAGAGAGAGAGAGAGAGAGAGAGAGAGAGAGAGAGAGAGAGAGAGAAAATTACATTAAACATTATCGATATGTTTTAAAAGTTCAGTATAAATATTATATTAATAATAATTAATAACAAATAACTTTTATAAATAATATAGTTTTTTATAAATACTATCGTTTCTTTCGTTTAAGTATGTATGAAAATTTTCAAATATGATTATAAAAAAGAAGAGATTTCATTATAAAAAACTCAAATATTAAAATTATTCATATATATTTAGATGCAAATTTATTGAATATTAGAATTTTGAACATAGTATAACAGAGTTAGTCATACAAGTCACATTAACGGCTTCAAAAAATAGTGTAAAAAAATAAAGATTAACATACGAATTAATGTATTTAAAAAAAAAAACATACCATAGTGGAAATATCATGGATAGTTATATTAAATTGATTAATACATTCTTCTTACCACAGACAATTTTTCAAAATTTATGGTTTGTATTCTCTCTGCAGGCAGTGTAGTAGTTATCCACATCCCGTGCTTATTGTCGATGGCCACTAAGGCTATTAGACTTTTTCCTCTTAATTGAAAATAAATGTAATTGAATTCTTGACTTGACTTCGAAAAGGGAGTTATTTGAAACGAATGAGACAAGGAAATACTCCAAAGGAAATTCGCTATTATGAGAAGTTCGGGTTAGGATCGAGTTTGGTACTCTAGTTAGCTCGCATACTAATTTAACTAAAATTCTCAAACGAATATTTCGAATGATATAGAATTATCTACGACTAATACTTTAATTTTGCAATTCTGTTTGCATTCTAAATAAATTAAATTGAGAACAATATTTTACTATTGATTGTTGATTTGATAATTCTGCGACTCATTGTTCTGTGACTCATAATTCAATAATATCATATGAACATTTTTTTTTGTTTTTTTTTTGTTTTGTTTTTGTTTTTATATAATGCGCAGAAAATCATTTAATATTGTCTTTGAAGTTTTATATTTTAGTATTAAAACTATACGGCTATAGCGATACATTTATGTGGTCGTATTATAATTTTAAATTACTATTCTAAGAAGTTGATGTTCGAGTTAAAACATAAGTTTGAGAAAGAAATATATTTTTTAATTAAAAAATTTATTTTTCATAAAGCATCTATATTTTTAAGCGATCAAATATTTAAGTGCTTAGTGGTACGATAATTATGAATGATACTATTATTTTTATTTTTATACAACTAACGAACGTCTTTCTCATTTATTAAACATTTCATACTCATACAAAAAAAACAAACTTTTGTATTATACTTGTAAAAATTTCATCAGAATTTAATTCTTTTTATTTCACAGTACATTCTTTTGTATATTAAACTATTTTTGAAATGTAATTTCTAATTATTTAAATCATCGGCATAAAACAGTATATTCTACATTCGTTAACGGATTCGTTGAAAAACTATTAACATTCATTCGAATAATTTCCCATTTAAATAAAATTAATTTTTATTTCGTTTTATTCATCTCATATATCATAAGTATATCTCAGAATTTCTATTATTTAATATGAAAAAATTCATAATAGTTTTACTATCATAACAAATGAAATTTGCAATATATATCATTATTTCTCACATTTAGATGACTAAGTAGTTAGTATTTTTAATGTTAACGGTTAGAATTTTCGTTACAATAAGCAAATTGTAGTAAGTGAGTAAGTTTTGTTTAATTAATAGCTTAATAGCTTGCGATAGGCTTTTGTTCGCTGCTACAAGATTCCTTGTAAATACAAATTAATTCCCCTTTTAATTAGCCATCACACTATGTTTTAAATTTTCCTAAAATCGGCCCAGACAGCTTGATACTAAGTATTCCGGAAGGTCTTTATACTTTCTCACAAACTACAAACTACATACTAGTGTGGAATTATTGATTCTATTATGAGCTTTTGTCGTTAGATTTTAACTCCTTTGTACGTGAGGAACGCACAATAGTTGGATATTGCTTTTATGCGATTAAGCTCATAAAAGATTTAGCACTTCTATGTATGCTCTGTGGCTTTATATTTGTAGATATGTGTGTCTGTTGTGCGGAGGAGTAATATATGGGTTTTTTTTTTTTTTTTTTTTTTTTAGCATACGACAACTTGGAGTAATTAAATTTAAATTCATTTTATACTTAATGATTCATTTTAAATAGGGTAAGATTTTAACAAAATTTATTTGTTGGAAAATCCACAATACTAGTCATGTTCTAGTCATCTTCTACCACTTTTGTAAGGTCTAATATAATATGTAATATTTTTGAAATAATGTTAGTAAATTTTCCGAATGTAGTTATGAAATTAGCAATTTGTTTTATTTCATGTTTGATTGACTTTTATATGTTGAATAAATATTATGTGGTTTTGTTTACGTATTTGTTTTTACTGAATTCGAGTGTATTTATATTGAAATAAAAACTATCAAAATGTAATTAGTATTTCGTAATATTGAAAAAGTAATTTAATTCATTTTTTTGTGATAGTTGTTTTATGTTTACTATACTTTTCTTTTACATGTACATTAGGTTAAAAATAAAATTTTTTTAAACCTTTTCAAATCTTTTTCACTGTACGAACAATAATTTATTTCAAAATTTTATTGCATCGATTTTCATGTTAATCTATAAATATTGGATTAATCATCTTTTCACGAGGTTTAATTAATAATATTTTTATTCTCATATTTATATAAAACATTTTTATGTATAATGGATGATATTATCTGTAAGGGCATGAACTAGAAAATTATACAGTATAAAAACGATTAAAATACCTTTATTTCAATTGATTTAAATTATTTTTTAACTTCGTTTTCATTACCCTATATTCTTTGCAAGTTTTTAAAAGCATTTGTTTATATTTTTATTGCGCTGAAGATTCTTAATATTGTTTCTTTTTTTGTCATTTGATGGACATGCTGTTTTGAATATTTCTAAGACTCGTGGATAATTTATTAGAACTTTAGTTTCAACTTCTTTGTGCGTCAAAACAAGTTTATTGAATTATGGACAATTATTTGTATACTATATATTACACACGTAAAAGTGGCTCGGCAATAGCTTATATAATACACCTTTATTATCGTTGGATAAATTTTATTCAAGAAACAAATAAGGAATTTATATGAGAAATTTTGTATTAAGAAATATTTAAAATACTGGAATATCAAGAGGAAATTACAATTTATGAAATATATAAATCGATTTATCCTTTACATGAATAAGAAAGGTATAAATTAAATAAGAATTATTATCGTCTAATGATAAAACGTAAAGTAAGCCAATAAGAAAATAAAAAAATGTTGAAAACTAATTATAAATTGCTGTTTTTAAGGGTTAATGTTGCATTTATGAAAGAAGAAAGTACCCCAAAAATCATTGAACGAATAACAAATATTACAAATGAACTTATTTTTAAATATTACAAATAGTTTCCGCTGGTTTATTTGGAATAGTGTGTAAATGTAACGGATACGGTGGTAAAAGCAGCAACAACAGCGGTCGCTTTAATCACGGAAGCTCCATCTTTCTGTTGATCAATGTCCGTAACAGCGAACAATGGAGAAATGAAAGAGTGGACGGAGAACTACTGAGTAATAGAGGAGAAAAATAAAAATCATGCGCAACCAACCTGTCAAGGGCGATGGCCACCAAATGCAAAATGGAAGCTGTGCAGCATAATACATCACTGCTGGTCCACATGTCGCATAATTCAGGACCAAGAGCCCATTCATGGGCAACCTCGTACACGGCTCCTGCCAACAATACCGCACTAAAACGTCTGGGCCGTATGCCTAGCCATCCACCTCTACGTATGTGCTCCGGTGTATATAAATGAATGCGAGCGCGAGACGCAAATGTTCCCGAATCACTTTTATATATTATACACCTACTTTTATCTATATAATCTAGCTTCTAATGTGAATTTGACGTAAAAAAAAAAAAAAAAAATTAACAAAAAAAAAAAACAAAAAATATAGCAGTTGCTATATTATTCATTGGTTCGATAATTTTTTTTCTGATCCGTGGCTGTTACAAGCGTATCTTTCACTTCAAACTCCAAAAGCCAATCGGGGAGATTAATTATTTTCTTTTAGTTTATTTCTTTTAGTTTTTATTGTGAAATAAGAGAGTTTGAACTTTATGTCGTATGTGGAAAAGGATTAGCGATCTTACAGCAAGATACTCCAGTGAAAGTTATATATTTTAGTTGGAACTAATAACGAATCCGTGAGATTAAGTTCTAAATATATTTCAATGAAAAGTTAATAATTATTGATTACAAAAAAAAAAAAAAAAACCCAAAATTATTTTCGACAGTCTTCCCCGTTTTTATTTCAGTGCCTGCTTTTGTCAGACATTTTAGAAGTTGTTGAAAGTAACTTTAAGATCATCTGATCCTATTGATCAAGAATAATTTCATCCTGTTAAACAGCATCGTTTATTAATATAATAATATGTTTATCGGACTGTTAGTATCAAGATTTTTCAACGAAACATTATCATCATTTTTTGCAAATATTTTGAACTTGTAAAATATCAATGCAATTTAACAACAATAATAATAATTTGCCACGTATAAAATTTAATTATGTATTTCAATTACATAGTCTTATTTTGTCCTTTTTTTGACGGATATAATATTATTTAACAAAAATTGCCCATAAATTATAGTTTTCAAACATTATATGTCCAAACATTATTATATCACGCTTGTTATCATTAATATAATCATAAAGAATCTTATTATGAGTAATCGTTATATAATTGTTGTTGTTAAAAGGACTTAGAAAATGTAATTTTATATGAAAAGAGAAAGAAAGGAGCGGTAGCGCTATTTATTTATGATTGTGCTAAGTATTTTGTACGCGAAGTAGAATCCACTTAGCGCCTCGTGTTCGATTTCTAATCGCCAAGCGCAAGGAAAAACATACATACCCAAAGGCATGACGAGACAAGCCACTAGAAGATCGGCGACAGCCAACGACAGGATCAAGTAATTCGCGACACTTTGCAAGTTGCGCTCCAGTAGTATGGCCGCTATCACGAATACGTTGCCTGCAACAGAGAGATTAATGGCTGGTTGCCGTTACTCAACTCCTTTCGCCTACATTTGTATGTGCATCGAAGACTGTAAGAGGACGAGTGGATATTCTGACAATATCACGAGATCATTAATAACAAACAGGTGTATTTTACGTATGGGCGCGCAAAGGTCTGTCAAGATGTCTCCACGCGAGCTTTATGAGAATGGGCGATTTATTTTTATATGTAGACTACTCGATGGATTAAAATCGTCGAATCATTATTTATATTGAGCTTGGACTTTTGTATATTGAGCTTTCTTGTTATTTTATTTTATTACATTAATATATTGTTCATTTATATTGAAGTACATTGGGGCATATTTCATTCAATTGCTCAACGAACAATCTGAACATATTTTTTTTTATTTTTTATTTTTTTTTTGTTTGTTTTGTTTTGTTTTACAAAATATCGTTAGATCGAAGTAGTTAGAAAGAGTTCAAATATAATATAGATTTGATTAAGGTAAAATATAATTTAAGTATTATAAATGTATCTTTCAGAATATTCTACGATCGCTGTCTCTGGATTTAAACAAATAAATTACTTTATCCAAAGTAAATTTTTGCATGGAATTACATAATATCTTCTTTGAAATATTTATTATTAATGTCTCAGAAAATTAGTGCACATGAAATCTGCATAAAATTCACAATTATTATAACATCACAATATTATAAAATAGTTTATTATATAAATAGAACTAAAATTTAAGGTAAACAGTTTTCTGTAACATTATTATTAAAAGAAGTTGATGTAGAGATTTGTATGAATTTATCAAAAATAATCATCGTTTCACTTTGAATTCTACTTTCTTCAACACGTATTTTTTCAATCGTCTTTTCCTTCTGACAATATGTTATTTGAATGTAGCCATATTATGAATAGATTTTTTAAAATAGCGCTATGCAAATTTTTGCAAACAATCCATTTGCCTCCGCATACATTGTGCATATCTTCTATTCTCGTGGCTTCGAATCAAAGAAGGGAAGAAGAAAATGGTAAGAAAGTGAAAGGGCCGTCACTCAAGGAGTTATATTTAAAGATTTCATCTCGAGGTGAAAAATAAACTCACAAGTTGCTGCTTTTAAACTTACTAGTGCCTTTTAAGTCTCAACTACGCCTTTTATTATGAAATCATTGAACATGTTCGTAAATTGTAATATTTATAGATGAAACTCTTATCTGTTTGCATCGCGATTGGCTGTTAGTCAATACGATTTATTAATCGATCTAATTTAACATGTCTAAATACACAAAATTAAGCTCTATTGATTGTGTTATATGTGGGTGCTTGCGTGCTTGGGTCCGTGCGTGCGTGCATGCGTGCGTGCGTGCGTATGTTTTGAAATTCTATATAATACACGGGTAGTAATCGACTAAATGCGTTGCGGTTCATAGAAATCTTATATATATTGTGATTTACAAATGAAACTCAATGAAATCATTACAACTATTGCAACAATGATTTTTTTGTACTTTGTAATTAGAAAAGTTTTTTGATCGGACAGGTTATTTCAAAATACAACAAAAAATTATCGAATATTTAAAATGTAATATCTTGGATAAATATAATAATTTTCGATAAATTCTTTATATTGGGACACATTTTCATTACTCTATTCTTTCCTTATAATAATATTACAAAATCATTAGATTATAAGATTGTTAGTATTATCATTGAAAAAGTATAAATTTATATATTTACATATTTATTATTAGCTTAAATTTTTGGATTATGTAATATTCAAATACTTTGAGCCCATAAGTCTTTTTTTTTCACTTTTTGTCTTCGAATCTTTCATTGTACATTTTTAAATATATATAGATACTTAATATTTATATTTATGTAACAAATAATTATTCTAGTAATTTATACTTATATTAAGCAATTCATTCTTTCAATTGCTCATTCTTATGCATATTTAAAATTGTATGAAATGTTTTAAAAGTAGTACGAGCTCAATTTTAGCGCAATTTATAAGAATTTTATTATTCGTTATATAATCTTATTATTATTTTAATGACTATTTTAACTTCAATTTAGTCAGAGTAAATGGATTATTCGTAAACCGTTTTATACGTATACTGTTTTTAGAAGGAATTTAGGTAGGTTTAGGTTTAGGAATATTTAGACAGGTTTTATATTAAACGTATTTAATTCCACTATAAAATTGAACATTTTTGCCAGTGAAAAAAAAAACTGAATTCAATTGAAAATACTGAAGCAAGAGATTATATAATATTTTATCTAATGAGCTGTGGTACTCAATATTATAAATTTTTTGTTTTATCTCAAATAGTTAGGAGTTTCAATATTGTTGATTAATTCTGACCAGATTGCTTGATTTTTATAATTAATGTGATATAGATAAAGTCCGTTCGATATCAAAATTGTAATAAGCGTTCGTATGTGAATTTGTGAATAGTTACAATATAAGTTCTAATCAAAATATTAATATAATTATTGTAGTTATTTTTAATATACATTTTAACATATTTAGTAATATATTGTTTATAAAAAACAACAAAATAAATATTAGGATAAGATGTTTTATAAATTTTTTCGGTATATTTTAGTGAAGAATATTGGTATATAAACTATGCAGTCGGTAAACTTTTTTTTACTATTTTTTCTCGACATTTTCGATGTTTTGTTTTAAGTTTTTATATTTTGAGAGATGGTAGTTTATAAACATACAATATATTACACGAACAAAATGATTTTATTGCATGAAATTTTAAATACACTCGTACGATATCTAGCTGTAAGTGTACAATATTTTGTAATATAACTATTAAATTGAAATGAAAAAAAAAAGAAAAAGAAAAAGAAAATTGAATAGAACAGAAGATTTGTGCTTAGAACAATTGTTTAAATACTAATTGTTTTCATAGTAAACTGAAAGCCTTCGTTTTTAATATAATTTTTTAGGTTCACGTTTCTGACAATATGGATATTGAGTCAATTGAAATGCTATAAAAGTTTTATACTGATAAGTAAGAGTTATAAAGTTCATAGTAAAAACGTATTGAAAAAATGTGATCCGCGAAAGCGTGGAAGAAACAGATACGGAATCAATTTACAGTTCAATTATTTTACGTAACTTTTTCTGAATCTAAATGGTCTTGGTTACAATTATTTTCAATATATTTTTAGTGTTATAATAAGTTTTCCGTTACTCGCAAAATTTTCAACAATTGCTGTTGACATTGCTTAAGAATGAATTTGACATGAATTAGTCGGTGTCTTTTTTATCTAATGTTACCTTGATTATTTTGACAAAACATATTAGAATTAATATACATAAAATGAAATATCCATTAATTGTTGTAAATATTTTAATAAAAGTATTTTGTTAATAAATATATTTTACAAAATTAATGAGTAGTTGACGTTAATAAATAATACTCATTTCTCAAGTACATTTTATAAAAGTTTATAAAAATATGTGAATTAAGGACATATTGTATCAAGAATTAATCTAATTTATATTGAGGAAGTTCTTGATTTAAGCACCGAAGGGTTTAATGAGTATTCAATTAGTTCCTGCCAGAATTAACTCAAATACGATTTAACATAAAAAGAAACGTATTTTAACGGAAAGTTGATCAATCTCGAGACAAGGGAAATCTTCGATGTTGTAAAAAACAACCGGAAAATTTCACCAAACAAAATTGATTATTTACCGCAAACGGAAATTTCGTAATTTATCAAAGCTCTGATTACAGTGAAATGCAATTCATTTACTATAGCCGAATGATTTAATTCTGGAGAACTTTCTTTTTATATAAAGAGAGTTTTTGATAATAAAGAAGTGCATTTTTAAATTTCTCTATTTTGTAAAATAAAATTGAGTCCAAAGCTTTTGTTATAAGCAGACTGTGATAATTGACGAGTCTATCAATACTCGTAGAGTGGCATATATTTTGCTTTTTCTTTTACTTAGAAAAGAAAAACTTCACATAAACGATTCGATACAGTGAGAGAAAAGTATGATAATCGAAAGAGATGAAGTGACGAATAAATAGTAGCGGATAAGAAGGAAGAAATGAAGAAATGAAGAAATGAAGAAACTCGAGATTTACGAAGGAGATTGTCGTTTGCTCAATTACCAGAACACCTGCTATTTTAGTGTCATTGAAAGCTCGCTACTTGGATTTGTCGACGTTTATAGCCGTTAATGTTCTTCATTCTTCGTTATCGCTAATTACCGTTCTCAACGATTATTGTTAATTACCTTTAAGTTTAAAATACTTGCCCAATTACTGGGTGGGCCATTTACTAATCCCAGGAAATGTTTCCCCCTTTTAAGCATACTAATTTCTCCAACTTGATTAATCGTCAAACGGCTTACTCCTTTGTCTTTTGAATTTAGGGTAAATAAAAACTTCTATTTCAAACAAAATTCACGCCCACGCACATACGCGCATACATATATATTTGCCTATAATGTAATGAAATAAATATAATATACAAAATAAAATTAATAAATATGTAAATACGCAGATAGGTTTAGATATTTTCAATCATCTATTGCTTTGGAAGCAAATTAACGATTCTTTTAAAATGTTAAGTTGTTCATATTGAAGCTTGGAAAGCATGAAAGTAAATTTTACTCTCATATTTTTAAGAGAAGATTTATAAAAAAATAATTTATATAATTGGTTTTAATGAGATAAATCGATAATGAATAAGAGCCAAATTTGCAGCCATTCTTTTAAGAATTGTGTCATTAATAACTTATTATTAATTGGAAATATATTTAAAAAATCTATTCTTTCTTAATTAATTATAATTTAAATTACTATTTAAATGAAGAAGTATGCCATTAATTAATGAAATTCATAGTTATGTGACAGCACGTTCAATAAATAAAACCGCCGGAATACTCGAAGAAGATATATATTACAGAAAGTATTATAACTTGAACGATAAATATCTATAATTTATTCTATTACAATCGACTAAAGATTTTATCCATTTAAAGCAATTGATTTTTAATTTCGGAGAATGTTGTTTTTAAATTTATGAATTCAGAAAGATAATATCGAAATTATCAGAATATATTATTTTAATATATTCCTCTTCTTAAAATATTATTATTAATAATTCACAAAATAATTTAATTACACACACACACACACACACACACACACACACACACATATATATATATATATATATATAGTTAAGCTACATATAGTTATACATATATATATATATAAATAGAAATGATAAAACGTGTGACGTTCAATGAGTATTTTATATATTTTATAAAGTTCAGAATTTATTGTCAAAATTTGCTTAGTAAATTATGAAAAATAAAATATTTTTCGTATAGATTAAGTGCTGAAAAGGTAGATAGTTTTAGGATCTTTTAACATTTACGGGTACTTCATCGATTCCTCGTAGAGTGCATTCATTTTTTTACCTTGACGACGATATTTCTCCGACAAAGTAAACGAGGCTCTTTCTCCTTGATGGGACTGTTTGTTGTACGAAAAATGTCCGCTTCTCACGCCGTAAGAAGGTTACAATTTCGAAAGGCTTTGGTTTATGCTTACCTTATAAAGGTCAAATGGTCTAAATAAACTTATCGGTGAGGATCTAAGAAGTGCGGTTTGTCTTTAGAAATGGCTTGTGAAAATGGAAGAAACGACGAGATCGGGATACTGCGGTGTCGTAGTCTTTTGGAATTTAAAGTAGGGATGGAGGCGTACCTACTGCTTCGTCGAGCGAATTTTGTCATTTGCTTTACCGAATCGAATCCTCTTTGTCTAGAGTATTCGAAAAGTGTTAATTACTCACGAGGCCCTACATCGATCCTTTTGAAATTCCCAATGAAATGAGAGCAATCAAGCGAGATTCACCTACCTCAGGTTCTCTGGTAGTGAATACGAGCGTACCAATAGCAAAGGCCAATGACGCTTACATGTCATAAGTTCTTCCATTCCTTCTCATCTTTCTTTCTCTTATTTTATTTCTCTCTCTCTCTCTCTCGCTCTGTCTTCACAGATATTTTGTTTAAAATTGTGCTCCTTGTAAATTAAATTGTCAATCCTAAATTTTAATCGCTGATACATTTTGAAAAATTTACTAAGTAATATCAAATAATAACAAAGTAAGCCGCAAATAGTTGTTTACTAAGAAAATACTCGTCTTTTATATAACACTTTACGTAAAAAGTGTATATCCTAATATTTCGATATTTACGAATTTCAATATTTACGAATGCCGTCATTGTTATTTGAATTCTGATATTCACGAGCATCACCTCGCCTCCCTCCTTTAATCTGCATCGTATTGTTTTTGTGAGCGCAAATGCACGCACACACATAAGAGCTAGTATTTTACGATGTGCCTTATTTTTCAGAACATGCAGTCAGGTATAAGGTAGATCCGTTTTGTAGCTTTCGGCGATTTAACGGTAGATCTGGAAATTGACTGTTTTAATCTATAAAATGCCTTGTTTAGATACAAAATTGAATGTTTCTTATATAAATTCAAATCTATATCTTATTTCAGCTGTATTTATAAAGTCTCATCAGCATTATTTGTAAAAAGTCTTCTTTGTGAAAGAAATTTCAATTTATTGTTGAAAATTATTTTATGTCTAGAAATTTTATTATTTTTACAATAATAGTGTGGGCTTCTTTGTATATTGTTGTTTTAAATTTTCATATAGATAATTTGTGATATAAAAAAGTCATTAACGTTACTGATACTTGATAAGAATATAAAAATAATCTTTAAATTAAAAAATATAGACCTTTAACAATGACTTCTTGTTACGCTTAAAAAAGTAAAATATACTTGATTATGTATTAAAAGTTTCAGGTATTAATGAAACTTATTATTTATGATTAAATTTACAATTACTTGCTTATATGAATTTATTGGAAAATAACCGTGAATACAAAAATGCCGTTGTTAATACTGCTTTACATAGAATATTATTGTATAGAATTTGTGCTTCTTTAAATAGAATTGGTTTCAATTTATGAAGGATTGGCATTATTTTAAATATGTATTACAAAGTTTTACCTACTCTAGAGCTATTAAAATGAAAGAATAATAATTTTCTTCGTTATTATAAATATAAAAATATAAAAATGAAAATTTTTTTGAATAATGTAATTAAAATGGCATGAAATATTTTTAGTAAAATCAATCTCTGTTAAATGTAATTATTTGGGTAAAAAATGGTTAAACATTAATATAATTGAAATACACATCATCGAAAGCTTTATTATTAAGCTTTCACATAATTATTAATTTTTAAAATGTCTTCAATTTTTCACACACGATCCTATTTATTTAAAATATTAATATGAGCTTCAGTTCAATTTGATTATATATTACATCCAAATTAGAAATCGACCATTACATATTCCGTTTGGCATTGTGTAGAATTACTTTAAAAGTTTTTTGAAGTATGAAATAGATTCGTGATGCAGATATATGATCGTATTACAGTACTTAAGTAAGTAATTTATTATATAATAAATATAACTATATAATAATAACTTATTATAGTGTTTTAATAATATATACGCTCTGGTCATCGTTCAAACTTGAAAATAGTATTGGAAAATTGTGAAAGAGATCACGAAGAGAAACGTTTTATGTAGTTTTATGTATAACAGTATGACAACGAAATTTTATAAGATTTTTATTTTCAATAAAAAAAAAAAGGAAAAAAATAAAAGAAACACGATGCACCGCATATATTAAGCAATAGTACTTCAATTTTTATTCATTTATACAGAATATTAATTTATTTAACAAAGAATCGATATATCGGATAATAAATATTTAAAGCTGTAGGATTTTTAATTAGATTTTTAATAATTGATCATAAGGTAATTCCGAATTTAACGTAATTAATGCATCGTGTACATTAGTAATATTACAATGAAATTAATTATGCAAACAATCCTTCTATGTACGTCAATTATTTTTACTTTGTTTACAACTTCCTAGGTCTATTTAGTATTTTATCATTGTTATTGGAACTGGGTATTTATTGCCAGAAGTTGAATTTGATTAATTAATTAATTAGATTATTTCACTTGGTTAAGATAATGAAGTATCCATTAAGTAGTAAATTTATTTTGCGTTAGTCATGTGTTTATTAATCTAGAATTGTAGGTTAGGAGTGTAAGCTTGTTGGAACGTTATTAATTGTGGCTGGTGCAGATGTATTTAGTCGCAAGGCATATTAATTTTGCAAGCACAGTAATAAACTTGGATAATAAAAGGGATGTGAATTTCCATTTAATCCTATATTTCTTCTATTTTGTTAAAACATTCTACGCATTTAAGATTACTTAATGCTTTTTAAAAATTTGTGTCTTCGGAAAACGTACGTATTAAATGAACAATTAAACTTCGTAATATCGTTAATTAAATCAGATAAAATTTTAGGAAATTTGCTGCGATAGCTGACGATAAACTATGAATGTGTAACTCGTTTTCATTAACCAACCTTATTTTTTAATACATGCACAAGCTACTTGGGGGTGATTGTTGTTTGGTTTAATAAAATTTGATTTTAATATAAAAGCATTTCAAAATTAATAAACAAATGTTTTGGATAATGTAGTTAAAGGAAATCTTAAAGCATTAAATATTAAATTAAATGGTAATTCCTTTTGATTAAAATCAGTGAAAAATAGGTCTTGAACTATATGAAAAATCATGTAATAAATCTTTGTTTTCTAATTTTTTATGCACAATAACATATCTTACAATTCTTTGCTTATCGAATAAAGATTTAATTCCACTGAATTTTAATCGACATTATAGATACTATTAATTTTAGTGCGTTCATTTTACATTCTCTAAAAGCTTGAAGTTTCATTGAATACTTTTTTTTTTAACAACACATTCTGGAAATATCGCTAAAGTGGCTTATATCTTCATAACTATAGTATATATCAATATACTATAGATGTTTGATTTTATCACTCGTTATCAATCTATATCCAAAGCTACTGAGAAATTCGCAGAGTAAGTGCATGTAGTCAAAGCTCGTACAAAGCGTAATTGACTTTTTATCAAAGTAATTCAGTTGTATTAGATTTGTACAAGTCTTCTGATAAAAGTTGATCAATTTGTCTCTGTCAAAGTAACATGCTTTTTTATGCATAAATTTAGGGGGGGGGAATAATGATACGCACAGCTAAAGTATTTGACTATATATATATATACATTGTTGTTATACATTGTAAACTATCAATTCTGCTATATTAATTATTTTATAAAGATACTGTTGGTTTAATAAACTCTGTTATTAGATGACTTTAATATAATATAATTGAATTATACGTGATATGTTGAAATTAAATAAAAGTTTTTCCCATTATTTTGCACTTATTCCATTACATATGAAAGAATTTATAAAACGTTCAATTTCTTCCTTTTCAACTTAATATACGAGAATCATCGATGAGAGCATTGTCGAATATCAAAGCGAGACGATTATCAAAGTAATTTAAAACTGAGCATGGCATCGTAAGACTAGGCGATTGTTCACAAGATAGAGTGCGATTAATCGATTACCGAGAAATATTTCGTCGATGAAAAGGCTCTTGATCGTCCCTTAAAAATTCCTTCCGTTCATTTTTTTTTTTCTATGCGAATCTCGTTATACGATCAGTACTGCTCTTCACTTCAGTTTTCTTCGTTATGTCCGAGTAGAAAAATAAATATCGGATCATTTCAATGTTAATGGGCCACTCCGAGCGTACATATAAATCTTAGTAAGGGCTGACGCACCGAATTGTTTCATGACCGCGATTTGTCAGCGCGTGCCTTTATGGTTTATGACTTGCAACAAGTTTCATCGCGAGAGTGTCCGGCGTAGACTCGGGTTTGTCCTGGAGCTTTTGCGGAGTGTCAGCCGAGAAGTTTGAAGATTGTAGCGAAGCTCTCTCCGACTTACGGAAAGTCGTGTGCGAGAGGATAAGATGCCACGATTCTTGCAACATTAGGGCAAAACGAGCTTCAGAAGACCAAGACAGTATAGCAATTTTTGTAAAAATGTAGTTAACCGTATTAAATTATATCATTTGGTGATTTTAAAGTTTTATGAAATATATTTGATTAAGTCCGAAAGCATTATTTTTCTTCGCTGTATGTTTGATGTAGTGTAGATTCGAGGTATTTATGAAGAAATTTCGATTTAAAATTCTGCGCGCAATATTGTATTTTTATATTGTAAATATAATAAACGATAAATTGTTTTATACGTTTTTCGTGAAATATAGCTATTTTATGTAAAAGATTATATTTTTTATTGTCTTTATTTCTAAATAGTTAATGTTCTTTAATATGATTACAAAATATAATGCAAATTTAATACAGTTTAATATCATTCAATTCAAATTGCTTTTACTGACATTCGATAAAGTTTTGAGATTTCAATACATTTTTAAATTCAAATTTTGTATAAGGAAATAAAATTTAACTTAAGTTTTCGAATCAAGGGTCGATTTTCACATATTTAAATATTTAATATATAAATATTTAATAGAATCTGTCGCATATATAAATTATCACAGCTTGAAGGAAATTTCAGCGTATGCAAAAAAGTAGATTCCAATAAGAAATTTTTTCACGCAGTTTGTTGGGAAAATCAAAGTGAAGATATAAGATTTTGGTTGAAAATAGTTCGAAAGACCAGTGAAATATATTCACATAATTTTACATAGCTTATGTTAAATTTTAAAAATGATCAACGCAAGTAATTGGATAATAATTTAATTTCTCAGTATTATTTGATATTAAAAATTATTAAATCATCAGTTACCGTTAATTTAAAAAAAAAAATAGAGATGAAAGTTACATTTAGAAAACTGATTAAATTTTTGGACTTTAGTTATGACAAATATTATCGAACAATCTCAGACAGTGCATACATATATGCGTGCACACACGCCTAAGACAATTACTGAGAAAGGTTGACGTAAAATTAGAGAAATATGAAGAAAAATGGAAAAAGAGAAAGAGAGGGAGACATTAGCTTCATGACGGATAAATAATGCATATTTAAAATAATGTTGTTAATAGTTTCATAAGCTCTCATTTAAACGGAATAAATGATTAGATCGAATGTCGAACTGAAAAAGTCAGTAAAATTATAGTGAACGTAAAATTTGGAATCCAATAGTAATTATTCGATGAAATTTAAAGTTCAAAAACTCTAAATTTGATAAAACTCGAAGATAGATAAATAAATCAGAAAAGCTGTAAAAATGGTATTGATTTAATTTTTCTAATTTTTTCTTGTCCACAATTTACTGTTATTATCAATAATATAAATTTATTCGTGTTCATTATTATTATACGTCAAGATATTTATAAATATATTGGAATGAACAGAATTTCATGTACTTAAATTTTGAAACGAGAAAGTAAAAGTAAATATTTGTATGTATCTTCGATGAGATATATATGTTGTACTTTAATATTTTTGTTTTTTGAGAGTTTCTTATTGTACGTGTGAGCATAGTTACTAACACTGACTCCGTATTGTAATGTTCTTTAGTAAAATAATCAATATACTATAACGATATATTATTTCAGTAGCAAAAGCGGTCATGATTTTCAAGGAAAATACGCTTAAGAATATTTTTGACGAGTGTGTTGAAATAAATGTATTTTTAATATATTTTTGTCACGGTCGAGTCATCATAATGATTGTTAAAATATGTAGAATAATAATATATTGCATTTAAAATTTCAGATAATTTTAAAGCATCAATTAATTTATTAAATGTATTTTTAAAGTATGTTCGAGAAAGAGTTTTTCATGGTTTTATATCAATAGTTATAATGTTACGAATAGTAAAATTAATAGTAATTAACAATGATAATAGAAATAAGTATTTTTTTAAATCATAAACATTATTGGCATTAGTTTTCATAATTATAATTAAAAAATTGTTTCTACCTTTTGATACATTTATCGAAAAAATTTGATTTTCCAAAATCTGTAATAAATTATGTAAGATATCAATGTAGCCTCATATTATTAAAATATTTTTCTAAATAATGCAATTTTGTTTTGCTATATGTTTTTGTTCTAAATACAAAATAAACACTTGATTAGGAAGATGATTGTAAGATATCTAAGTGTTCACGTAGCAAGGCTTGGCAAGGAAATTAAACTAATGATTTAACTACCGGAACATGAGAGGTTTATCTCGTCTTTTATTTTGTTATCTAATAATGGCTCATTATCAATTTAATTAGGCGCGTAAGCTGATTTAAGAAAATTAATAATATCAGTAAATGAAATTAAATATTCTGACGCTGAAAATAATTGAAAAGAAGTCAGGATAATAAGTTGTATTGTTGATAAGTGTAGAGCTCGTGTAATCTCAAAGTTTCTTTCGAGATTCTCCGTTTTATCATTACAGTCCTTTGTTATTGCGAAGATACGTAACTGTAGATAGTGAATGACTAGATGGATAGTTTGTAAGCTCTTTCCTATTTTCTTTCAGCTTTTAATTCCCAATGTACAATGGATTTTTATTTTACAAATTGTTCATAAGTTTTTTTTTGTGCGCTTTTCTTTCTTCTTTCTTTTCCTTATCTTCGAATAAATGGATTATTGAGTATAATTACGATAGGACGTTTAAATTATATCGAGAAATATTTCATTTTACAATTTTTTGGAATATTGTTACGTAATCATAAATAATTCACAAATAATTAATCTTGATACTCTCTTATTATTCTCTCTGAAAGAATTGAATAAGTGCAGTTAAAACGTAGTTTCGCAAGTAACTTATAATTTAGATAGGGAAAATAATACAAGTTGGCAAATGTACATTAATAATTCAAATTTATATCAAAGGCAGTAAAAATGAATTATATCATTATGTAAAGAA
Source organism: Ceratosolen solmsi marchali (assembly GCF_000503995.2). Lineage (NCBI taxonomy): Eukaryota > Metazoa > Arthropoda > Insecta > Hymenoptera > Agaonidae > Ceratosolen > Ceratosolen solmsi. Next base: position 2,923,986 of record NW_011948433.1, on the reverse strand, counting down.
ATTCAGAAGTTATACAAGATGACATTAAAATTACACAGAATTCAGTTTAGTAAAAAGATTTAATGTATACAAATATTTTATTGATGTCAAATAGTGAGTCAATTGTTTTAAAATAATTACTTAGCAATTGGTTTTGAATTATAGAATTTAGAGTAATGGAAAAATATAACTCATATAAATGTGCGTTCGGTCATTTACTTTTAAAGAGTAATTCTAAATACATGTTTATCCATCGCTTTTATATAATATTCGACTATTAACTATGTAGTATTTACTATATAGTAAATAAAAAAAAAATAAATAAATAAATCAAAAGTAATATAAAGGTAACATAAATCAGTGCCTTATCTGAGCTATTTATCCAGATCTATCTGTAAGAAGAATTAGAAGTAGATATAGGGCGACAGCGATAAGCGATCGATAAAACAGCCCGAATAATATCGATCGCTCATTACCAAATGTATTTTTAATGAAGAATTGATTAGAAATTGTAAACTAGCAGTATGAAATTGCTAGACTTATAAGCAATCGTTCCATTAAGCCTAATTTACCATTCGGAGCAGATAAACTCGTAAAAAGCGTCAAAACGATTTAGCCAACTGTGGCACAGGTTAAAATTTTGCGCGTCACAATTCCTTTGAGCCATTATCATTATTCCTAATGGTCAAGTCCAAAAAATTTGTTCTTAGTATATTATAATAGTCAAGAATTATTCGTGAAGGTTGGTCGCCCGGGACGCTGTAACCGAATAGAACGAGCCCGTGGGATTAACGTTTTTGAAAATATTCCTCGAAATAAGGGCCGTTAGGATATTGGGATATGTCGGTGGGTATTTTGAGGGAATGAGAAAGAATTCCAGAGTCGACTATATGCGAGATGATTTCAGGAACACTCGGGACATGAAGGACATAGAAATTTGTCGCGAGCTTATCCGATGGTTCGTCAGTTTCTTTGGGCTCTCTCTCTCTCTCTCTCTCTCTCTCTCTCTCTCTCTCTCTCCCTCCCTCTCTCTCTCTCTCGTTTCGGGTTGCTTCAGGTCGTAGGGACACATTCACGTGAAAAAGAAATGAATTCGCGTTTCGGATTAATGCACGAACTTTGGTTCTATTTAAGGGAACGGTCAGCCGATTCGTTGGATATCTACATTCGAATAGGCGCATTAACGCCATTACCAAGTTTGGATCAGGGGGTGTGCGGATAGACGGGGCAATCGTAATTCTCTTTATGTATAAACCCTGAATTTGTCATAAAGAGCCAAGTCATTTGTGGACAGCTTTAACGCTTTACTAGTGGAAAACGTGATTCTTTTTTTTTTCTTTATTCTATTGAATATTTTGTTGTTTTGTTGCTTGAGAGTGTATTAATTTTATTACTTTTTGATAACTTCCCTTTATAGTTTGTAGAGAAAAAAATACTCGCAAAATAAATAATTGTCCAGACGTATTATTTATGCATAATGCTGAATCATTATATCCAAGTGCCCGCAATAATTCAAATATTAAAGGATTAGGGTATTTTTTAATTTGTGATATTTTAACATACCGTCGATCGATATTACCATATAAATTTTTATATTTCGATATGAAGCATATAAACATTCATGATGAATATTTCTTCTCGATTAATGAACTATAAAAAATAAATTAAGCACAAATTTACACAAAAGTTGTCTATAGATAACAATGAACGAATTGCCTTCGTATTATAGTTGAGGGACTGGCATATCATATTTACTGCTTTTTAAAAGAAACTTTATGACGCAGTAATGCGCTAAATTCTTTTAATTCTTTGTCTTCTTCTTCTTCTTCTTCTTCTTCTTCTTCTTCTTCTTCATCTTCTCCTTCTTTTCTTTTATAACGAATAGATATAATTCTGATAATGCAAAACAATACAAAAGTTTTGCCTTTATGAGTAAGTACGGTGAATGAAAAATATTTCATTATGAAAATTTCATTCTAGCTTTTAGACTGAAATGAAATTCAATAAAATATTTGCTTAGTATTAGATAAAATTAATTCTAATGAATGAATGGTGAATGTGAGAGAAACAAATCAATCATCACTGTTATGCATATTGTTATGTATATAAATAATATAAGCTTTTTAAAAAATATTATAAAAATTAAAATTATAATTATATACAATTTGAACACTGTAACCAAAAAGTTTTATTGGGCCAAGTAATACAATTTTTTCGGAAACCTTTCTCTCTTTTATCTATTTCAGAAACGTATTAGTCTCTTTTTCCACGACTAATCCGAGACAAAGTCTCAATTCAGCATCTTCGAATTTTTTTTTCGCAACTAGTTTCGTTCCTATAACGCACTTTCCCTCATTAAAAACCAACGCTATCGTCTCTTTGACTGACGATGAACGTGATATCCGATCGTCGTGTTTCCGTATTTGTTATAAAACTGCTCTTCTTTCTTATTTCTCCCTTTCTTTCTTTCATTCTTTCTATCTTACTTTCTCCTACTCCTCTCCTCCCCCCTCCCCCCAACATCAATCGATTCTCCTACAAAGAAGATGACCAGCGAATCTTGCTAAAGTTTCGAACATCCGATGAACATTCTATCTTACCGTTCATTTTCTACACTCTTGATACGTCCTTTTTCATTTATCTCTTTAAATTTCTCTTTTCAGCAAAGCCAATGCTTTCATTATAAGTAACGAATTGCTTTTATTCTTTATATACCTAGGTCTTGGATTGTAAATAAGTAAAAGAATTTCAACTCATAATGTCTTCCGCAATAGGATTAATTTTATTTGCAACAATTTTCTCATAAATATTGTCTTTGTACCAACTTAGTAAGTATTTTTAGCATTGATGTGTAAAAATATTAGAATAGTAACGGTTCGCAATATACCTTCTCTTTCATAGTTGGCTTAGTATCATTCCATTAAAAGTATAATATTTAAAGATACATTTTTGCAATTCAATTTGACCAATAGGTGTCTGTTTGTTGTCCTTCGTACGTTAATTTGCTATATCTGGCGAATAAAGTACGTTGACGAACTAGTCACGTATGCTAAACATTTGTTCAGCAGTTATTAAATCAGCATGCGATTCTCATTAGAACATCTTATAAATTGCGAACTATTCGAATTTACAGGAAGCTCACGCACACACGTGCAATGATATTAGCTAGGGATGGGAAAGTGCAAACATATGGGTAACCCAAATAGAACAGAGTTCGATCTCAGTCGGGACGGAAATCCTGGCTCGATATTGACAATGTCAGACTTTCAGTGATCTGGATTTGAGAGGCTTTTATGCAATCGTAAATTCGCGCACTTGCCAGTCTTAGTTATGTATATGAATGTTTGTTGCATAACACTGAACATAATGGTGGATTCGCGGAAACAGGAGCAGACGTTATATTGATATTTTCACTTCGTTCTTCGTTTTTAATACGTGAATTTTTTTTTGTTCTGTTTTTTATTTTTTGGCTTTTTGTTTCAACATTCTTTTTCTTCCTTTTTCTTCATTAATATAGTTAATATTTATAATTAATAATTTTCTGCTAATTTCTTTTTATTTTTAAAAGTGACTGTTCACTAGTTCGTTATGATTATGATGTTTTTATCCGGTTTTGGAGTTTCCTTGTCAAAGATTATTTTTATAATTGTTCCTTGATTAGAAGCAAAAGTTACATAAACAATAAAGTACAGAATCACTATAAAATATAGAATTTCAAGATGATTCATATTGAATTACACTTAATTCTTCTTATTTAATACGTATAAAATAAGTTTAATATAGAATATAATATCTACAGTGTCTATATATGAGTCTTTGATAAACTAAATTAATAGATTATTGTAGTATATTTATAATGTTTCACGCACCTTGCAAAATATATATTCGATAAGAAAGAACTTTACGAATTAATTGCATATTATTAAAATTTGTCACGATTAAGATAGCGAATGGAAATATAATTAAAGGTCATAGTCTATCGGTTAACTAGAAAAATTGTCTTTAACGAATGACTTTCAAGAATCGATTATCTATTTATTGTTTATTTCTAAAGTAATTCGTTTAAAAACGAAAGAATACCATTAACAGTACTCGAAGTTAATTTTCATTATATTTTGAATTCACATACTTTAACAACAAAAAAAAACAACATATTAGAGCATTAGAATTAAAATGTTGTTTTCAAAATTAATGATATTGTAGAATTTTTTAATTTTAATTTTTAATTTTTTAATTTAATATTTAAAATAAATGTTTTAACGAATGAAAGTATATAAATATCTTGACCATTATTTCAAAAATTAATATTATTCATAATTCATATTCATAACAATAAACTATAAGATATTTTAATATTGCGATGCGTAATAAGCAATAAAAAATAGATAATTAACAATTATTTATGACATTTAGTTCGATTTATGCAAAGTTAATTTCGTAGATTATCATGATAATAAATATCCATACACAATAATGTAACCAATTTATATTAATTATAAATAATAATCCCAAAATTATTAGAATAGTATGTATTACTTAATTATTTAATTAAAAACTTTTAACAACATGAAAATAAATTTTCTGTTTAGAAAATGTTAATGTTAATAATAAATACTTGCATAACATAAATATATTTTTAAATTTTTTCATCTTAACAATTATTATTATGAATTTATTGTATCCTTAACTTTTATTAGGCATTAGCATTCATAATAACTAAATAGTTATTGTATATATTTACCAATTAATTCTAAAATATAACAAAATAATACATTATATATTTACAGAAAACAATAAATTTATATTTGATTTTATTATATTTTAAAGACAAATTTTACATTAAGTAATAACAAAAAGTTAAAATTTATTCCGGATATGTATTAATTAATGCTAAAAATTTTGTCTCTATGTATGGAAATATATATATGGTTACTGATTTTTCCACATATTTCTTTTTTTTAAATTAATATGCCTTACATATATATATTATGGAAAAATACTTTTCAACTGGTTACGTTTGGAATTTTTCTTATATCTAAGTGAGGGAAATTTAAGGTTTATTCTTTTCATAAAAAAGTAATAGATTATGAATTATTTATTGCAAATAAAAAATATTTTTCGAATGACATTTTAAATATATGTTATTTTGAAATTTTTTATTAAAAGCATCTATCTTTTATGTGACATTATTACTTGCAATGCATACGAAACCTTTTCCAGTTATCAAAATATTCAAGTAATAAAAATAACTTTTTATTACGAATATACAAGAAAAATATTATTTATGATGCGTGAAAACTGAATTTGATAATAAGAATTTACCATTCTTCTTCTGATCTCTTCTTCCTTGACTCGGCAATAAAAAATTAAAAGTTATTGCATCTGTTATTGCATAATGTTTGGTAATAAAGGCAATTTAAAAATATAGTCGTTTCATAAATACAGTGCCTTTTAGTTTTTCTGCTTCATTTTAATGAAAAAACCAATTGTACATAAATAAAGATGTTGGCTTTTAAATTTTCATACACTGGGTATAATACGTATGATATGTATGTCTTATCTGCGATGATTTTATCTCCGTTTTCAACCGGAAAAATAGTAAAAAAAGTATTATTCGCAAAGAGAAAAAGTTGCTCATCCATAGCAACATATCTTGTACAGTGATGCTTACAGTAATATTTTTTGTAATTTTCTAAGTACAGTATAAAAACAGAGAATAAAAAACAAAAAATTTACTTTCTAAAATATTCATTAATTTATCTTTGCGATTAACTTTACTTTTTCACTTACCGATACTAACTTTTATTGTTTGCACATATTAATACAAAAATATTATAAAAGTTTTTATTAATTGTTGAAAGCAGTAACTACAGGACATAAATTTTTCTCCAAAAACTTTTTAATATAGTAAAAAAAAGTAACATTTTATCTAAAATAAAGACTATATGTAGTTTTAATCAGTAGCGACTTATCCTTGAAGTATCTACAATTATCTCTGGAGTATACTTTTTTTTCTGAGCAAATAAGCACGAAACTTAGCGTAGCCATTCCAATTACATTTCAAAGTGTTTCAGCTACTCGTGAGAATGTGCATTTACTAATTAGAAAAACTTTTATAATGCCATTGTATCAATCTCGGAAATTATGTATAATTTTTGCTAGAATGAAGGTTTGTACACTTTTTATTTTAAACGATAAGACTTTTTCTATATAAGAAATATTCGTAGATTTACTACATATCCGACTTTATGTTATATTTTGCTTTTATTATTTAAAACATGAAATTTTTATTAGCGAATTGATGTCATGTTATTGTCGGTTTTTCATTCGAGAATATTTGGTTAACTTTTTATTGTTTGTATGAATATTTTTATTTTCATAAAGTCATACGTTATTAATTTAATATATACGTTGATGTAGGTAAAATTATTGTACTAATTATGACTACAGATAAATACTGAATTTAGTCCTCGACTTTTAAAAGAGCGATTCATTTCATTATTTTTCCTAATATTTATTCTGTATAATAAAATGTAATGCATAAAAATTTGATTAATCATTGAATTAAATAGCTGCTTATGATTGATATTGAGCTAATTAGCACTAATTTGATGCTATTTATGTATCTCGGCTCTGAGTTTTAAAATAATTTTTTGTCACTTCGCCGATAGAAATATCTGTTAAAAGTGTGAATAAACTGGAGTTAAAAACAATGATCATTGAAGGAAAAATCTCGAGACTTTAAAATCAAAGACGGGAGTCTTAACAATTCTCGTATTTTAATGTCTGGAAGAGCGAATTCTAATAGGACCTTGTCAAACGAAGTGGCAGGATATGAGATTTTCATTGATGTGAACGTCGGATCCTACGAGTGCACTTCTTAAAGATCCCACTCTTTGCTACTTGCAAGGAGTTACTTGTTCGTTATTTTTCTTTTCTAGAGAATTTTTTTTATCGTCCACTCTTATTCTTATGTGCGTCCTACTCGAGATAAATGACGAGGCTTTGATAAATTTTATCTTACAATTATGCGCATATCATTGAATAAAATTTGTTATCTTTGAAGTTTATGCCTTGCATATTTGAATTAGCTTAGGGAATGACGTATATTTGAAAAAATGATATGGTTCATGATTGTACGATTTTATTTGAGTATTAGTTCATTTCAACTGAATGCTGAAGCGCGTTAAAATATTTTTGTATGTTGTTGTACATTATTTTAATTTTTATGAAAAATAAATTTCAAGATATGTGAGAAAATAATTTGGAATTCATATGTAATTCTATAGAATTAAATATCTGTAGCATTTAAAATTTACGGATCATATAAATTAGTCAATTGTGAATTATATGGAAAGGAATTTGATCCTACAAATAATACATTGAACTTTTATTACTATACATATTATATAATTTTAATTATATTAATATTCATATTAACATCAATTAGAATTATATATCAATTATAAAAATTTAATTGTCAAACATATAATAGTTAATAGATATTGGATAGTTTCTAAAATTACATTTAACTGAGAAATACTTCAATGTAAATATTATTTAAAGAAAAATTGTTAAGCGAGAACTTTTAATGAAGTTAAACGTGTTCGTTAGAACGATTATTTTCATTGCAAATAATACTATATTATGATTAATTCATATACATTTGTCGTGAAGTATCATTAAATAGTTGTTATCTTTTATTAAATAATTATCAATATTCTTCGTTTAATATTAAGAAAAAATGTAAATTTTGATATAATTAAAGCTTTATTATAGAGTACAATTCAGAAAAAATAAATCTTTAAGCTCTGTAGTATTAATTTTATACAAAAATCATATTATCGGTATCTAAATCTGTTCAGAACTAAATTAAAGCTGCACTTTTTGTATAGAATTTGAAAAATCTATCGCCCGTATAATGTAATTACTATCATAGTTAATACCTAGTAATCTGAAATTTGAATTTTTTTATTTAAAAACAGTTACATTATATATGTATATGTGTGAAAAATACCTTAATTACTTTAACGTTTTTTATAATACAAAATTGTAGGGGCTCAAACGGTTTGAGGATAAAGACTTTCCTAATGCAATTTTATCATCAAGAATATCAAGAGGACAAAGTTAAATCATGAAACTCGTGTGTAGATATATATATATATATATATATATATATATATATAGATTGATAGATTGATAGATTTTCTATTGAGTTACTTATTAATAAGATCGGCTTATTCAGCGGCTGTTTGCAAAGTTTCGATTGTTTGTTTTTCTCATCACTTCCTAAAAACTCATCATTCCATCCTATCTATATTAAGAGATAGTGGATTGAATTTTAACGAACTCGAAATTTGCCGAATATATAGTTTGAATACCCTTTATTTGAATTAACACAATTAACAAATTATACGTAGATTACGTAGATCGATACACGAAAGAATTCTTGTTCTTTGAGCTGGCGGTAGCAGCGACTGCCGCACACCGAAACGTTATTTTCTCTTCCTTCAGAACGTGAAATTAAAGGAATTGAAGTTCAAAAATAAATATTGATATTATTTTCGTTTTGATTTGCTTATCGAGTGTCTCTTTTGCACAAGGAAAATATACTTAGAGCTAGACTTCCGCTTATACATAAAATGTATTAATCGAACTATTGAAATAAACTAGCGAAGTTAAAATAATATAGAAAATCATAGTATTAATATTTAAATTCAACGAATCAATTCTTGAACTTTTATTTCTATCAATTAATGTTGAATCTAAAGTTCTAATTATCGTAAAATATCAACATAAGATATCATTGTCCGTATATAATTTATTTATCACTACGATACTGCTTAATTCAATCTTTAATAATATACTTTTTAAATGTAATTTGCTGCTGTAAATTTTTCATCACATACGCCGAAGTTTCCAACTATTATAATTGCTTATAATTCCTTGAAAATGGCTAATGTAGAATGTGTTCGATATTTAGAAGTTTCATCACGACACTAATAATATGATTTAATTCTAAAAAAGACTTTAATTCAGAAGCTAACTCGTTATCTGTAAATACATGGGAAGTTAAATGATAGTTTCACAAAAGTTTTTGCCATCTTAAACCTATGAAAGTAGGATGTGAAATAAGTTTGATAAGACACTTGTTTTGAATGAACTTTAATCGATTTTTTCTGCCTCTTTATAGTTGTTTTTATACAGTTGGAAGGGTTATTGGCTGTTTTACACTTTTAATGCTTTCAAGTTTCCGATTACTTGACGTGAACAATATTTACGTGAAAAACTTTGAAGCGTAATAAATAGTATTCCAATCATGTGAGTGATTTTATTTTTCATGAGCTAATATATTTTCTAAATTTAAATCCATCAGACACAACATCGTTGAAACATTACATCTATTGAGTTGCAACGCACAGGATAAAAGGTCCAACGTTGTTGCTTATCAGATATAAATGAATAAATGAATCGATCGTTCGATTGAGGAAGCCCTGCCATAAAGAACTCTTTGCAAAAACAACAACTACCCTTAACAGTTTCTTAGACACCTTTAGAATTTCAAAATGAAGACCTCGCGCTAATACCTCATTAGCGTAACAACGGAAATTTCCGGGAAACGCGCGGATCTATGAAACTTGATGCTTTAATCTGGGCTTTTGCCATCATAACTAAGCCTAATGTTCGGTGCATCAGCGACGTCTTATGCGATAGTGTGCGATTGAGGCTTGCGCATCGATATTGGTTTTGTCTATCTTCGCGTCATTAATCATCGACGCCCGCGACGCCTGAAGCGTCCATTATTTCCGGGCTTTCGATGTCGTTGAAGCCCCGCGCGCTTATCGTTCGCCCAGAGCGAAACGACCTGTAAGAAGAGAGGATTGAAAGGATTTTGATCCGCACGGGAAGAACTGCTCTCAGGCGGAGGGATTTCTTCGCTTGAAATGATTCTCTCTCTTCTTTTACAGTCCCACGTGGTCGTGAAGATCGCGAATTCGAATCCCAGTTGTATTGAAAGGACTCGGAGATTGCATAGGGACTGGCATTTCTAATGCGATTTTCCAATATTTTTCTCTTATTTGTATATATGCAGTCAGAGAAGCATGGCTGTGAATAGATATACGCCAAGGTGGTTTTTATCAATTTTAACCTTTGAATATAACGGTGATATAATTTCGTATTAATATTTTGATAAAGTACTTACAGTGTATGAAAATGATTTAAAAGATAAGGTAAACAAACGCGAGCTTTCTAGATGATAGATATCTTAAATTCATGATAATTTTTCCAATTTTCTTTCAAATTGTGCGTAAGCTATATTATTAAAAAAAAATTCTTATCCTAAGAAATAAAGCATAAAAATAAATACAAAAATATTTTACTTATAATGAAGAATTAGTCACAAATTCATCATGTAATAATATTCATTTATATAATTAAAGTTTTAATTTTCTATTATACATTAATTATCCGGTGAAATTTTCATCTGATATTAATAATAGTACTTTTATTTATCTTAGAATACCATGAAATTAATATTTGTAAAAAGTATTTTAATTTAATATTAATAGTCTCGTTAAAATATATTAAAAATCATTAGATTTATTATTAAAACTTATGTTAATGTTTTTCATTAAAAATTTGATCATAGTTCATGATAAATTTTGCAAACCCTTTCATTGTATTTGAGTGTCACTAAATGAATATAGATTATCATAAAATTGCTTATACTACCTTGTAGTTTAAGCATGAAAAATTAACATACTAAGAAATAATTTATCTATAAACGATTAATTTGTCTTAAATTTATCAATAATAATGTATTTAAAATTTTATAAGAGAGTAAATGAAATATTCAAAATGTAATGTTTGTTACATGTTTTATTGTCAATTTCTATTTCTGATGCAGTTTCTGACAAAACTGAGACTGTCAGATATTAATACAGTTGAACTTCTATCACTGCTGTATCGTCACTATGTATCGTTAGGTTTTATAATGATATAACTCTCCCATCCCCAGATTATTGATTATATTCCCAGACAATTTCACTGGGAGTTCTATATCACATAAATTCCCACACCGCGAATCTCTGGAACTTCTGCTCTTAGATATTCATTTCTCTATTATATCTTCTTTTTTATGTGTCTCTTTTATATTTCAACATTTTTAATCAAATAATAGTATTGATTCCAATAACGAATTACATTTAATTTAAATTGTTACATCGATACATGTTATATTTATATAATAATATGTAATATAATATACATAAATTTGATAATCATAAAAATAATTGAAATATTAATTGTATTTTCTATAATTTTCTTAACATTAAACTATAGGTAATTTCGTCTCACGCATACATTTATTTTTATTTTAAATAGATTAAATATATAAAATGGAGTATGGTACGAAATTGACAGAATTTTCAATTATTTACCGCGATGCAAATATTATTTAAAAGTTTTATCTTATTTATTATAATAAAATGATGAATTTTGTTCGTCATGTAAAAATATCCATGAATTTTATATGTCTAATTTCAAATCTAAAATTATGTGACAAATCAGATTTATTATTTATATTACTAGAGACTAATTATTGCTACTAAGATACATTTAAAGTGAATATTGTAAACCACATAACGTATAGCTATAATACTTTATTGTCATATTTACATTTTCAATAGCGCAGATTAGCGAATGAAAGTAAATTTGTTTTAAAGTTGTTACATAATTATTATATCTACGTAAATAATTAAATGGCTTTACATTAAACCTATTATTACATTTACAACGAATAATAGATAATTTAAGTGAGTGTTATTTTGTTTTGAAAATAATATTTATATTCGCAATTCTTCATGATCGATCGAGCTTTGCATATAAAAGTTTTATTTCGCTACACCACAATTCATGAAAGATTCTTTTCTATCCACCTGAACTCGAATTTATTCGACATTGTCATAAAAAACTTTTTCCACAACTATGGGTGTTAAGAACACACCTTAGAAATATTTGAATCAAATAAAAATCGCTGATGTCTTGATTTTTCAAATGCGATAGAGCGGACATTGAGAAAGAGTATAACAGCGGTTGGTGTAGATATTTTTTGGGTTTACATTTATGTGGAAACTATCTCGAACGTTGTGTATTTTGATTTCTGTTCTATTCAGTAAGTTAAGAAGGACAAAGTATCTTTATGCTCTTCAGGTTTGGTTATAGTTTTTATTTTTATTATAAATTATTGATGAATATTTGGCTGATATAACGCTATTATACCTGCATATACATAAGCATTTGTTGATGATACGAGATGGTTAATAATTTCTTTTATGCAGTGAATTAATGCATTTTTGTATAAAAATGAGTAAGACTGTAAATTCTTACAAACAAATAATTTACGTTAATAGATTGAATAAATAATAATTTAAATATGTTTATTCCATTGTTGAAATAATTTTTATTTTATAGAAATTATAGCTGCAGGTTAAATTGTATTTATACTTCCATGTTGTCATTTGTAATTACCGTATTGTAATCAATATATTTATATTTACAGCTTAATTAATCGATCAATAATTTTATTTTTAGTTTTATTAATGCATCGAGCAATAATTTAATACTTTGCTGAACAATATTGCATTGTATATTTATTATATACTTCGTGAATATAAATTATATGAAGAAAGTTATATAGTTAGTAATATAAATATTAATTTTTACTAAACTTTTCGTGAATAAGTAAAGCATAATAAAATGTAGTAAATATCAAAATAAAATATAATAAATGGGCAAAAGTAATTCCTAAACAATCATATTTTATTTCAATTAAATGAGTATGTATAAAATATTTTTTAATTTGATAGAATATAAATATTAATTAAAAATTATTTTTACAGAAATGTAAAAATAAATGAGTACATAATGATAACAATTTTTGTTGTAACATAGACATGACATTAATATACGAATAAAAATGCAAAAAAAATGTTATAATTTGATATTTTATGTTAGTTTTTGTGGCAAAAGCTTGTGAGTAATCAATGGTATGGTATTAAAATCTCTTGATAAAATGTTTGGCTACAGATAGACAAATAAAATAGAGAGAGAGAGAGAGAGAGAGAGAGAGAGAGAGAGAATGAAATAAATAAACGAGAGAAAAATATATAAATGAGGTAAAAGAAGACTGATTAAATAAGATTGAAAAAAGATAAGAATCGACTAATATATATATATAATAGTTTCTGAATTTGGTGACTCATTCCCAATACTTTTTCTTAGAATATATCATAATTCATAGGTATGATTTTATATAAATAATAAAAATTTATGGATTAGGGATTGCGATTTTACAAATAGGGATTGAGCAATATAATAAAATTTAATTACTGCCGTTACCTTGTCATCGTTGAATATAATTGAAAATTTAATATTAATTTTTAATTATAATGTTATTCAAGTGTCGAAATATAATTTATCATTGTTTAAATGAGCGTGATATAATTGAATAAAATTTTGTTAAAATTATATATTATTAATGTGAGAGAAAATTATATGTTAAAGTGTCATCATTAATTTTGTTAATGAATAGTATACTTTTATATTGTAAACTTTTATCCCGTGCGGATGAAGAGATTTTTTTCTTTGTAATAATATCTTTTAAAATTTAATAATTAAATACAGTGGATAAAAAAAATATTACCGCTCCAGATTATAGGACTTCATTTATCAATTTCTTGATTTCCGGTCAGTTACCGAAGCATTAGATCGTCTGGAAACCGATAGGACGCCTCACAGTAAACGATTATTATTTTTCTTTACCTCTTCTTTTCATTCGGCTCCCAAGATTTTCTATAAGTTATTATATTCTATATGATATCGTATCGGAATAAAATAATTTTACTCGGAGTAAATTATTAAAAGAATTAAGCGAGTACACGTTGTTATATTGTAATTAAAACGAATTAAACGAATAATCAATTATCTGTACTTAATTAAGCTAGTATTTAGGACTTGAGTAATCGGCTGATTTCTCTCCTTGAGGGAAGTTGAATTTTCGAAATTTGAACAACAGGTGAATACAAATTATTTATAAAATTCAACTTGCATCCAGCAAAGGCAATATTATAATAACGCATAATCGTTTGATTCTATCATATGTAAATGCGATAATGGACGGTTAAATGTGTAATCCAGCTTTCAGCCTTGGCAAATGAATTAATCGCCTTCGACGATCCGGCTGACCGGAAATAGGTAACCATCCCAAAAAGCGATTACGATTATAATGAGATGGCAGCAGCGACGTGGGGGATTAGCTAGAAAACTTGGTTTTTTTTTCTTTAGGGCAGCTACGAACTAAAGCCTTCAGCACGTTGCTGTCAGTTGTAGGTAGGCTCGTTTGGTCGAGGTGCACCTCGAGGCAGTTAACAAGGCGCACGAAAGCCGCGTTTTCCTTGAAGAAGATGCATTGGGGCACGGAGCGAGAGCGGTTGGCCTCGTAATTAACCTATTTAACATCGCGGGCATAGATAAAGGATTTCTTGGTTTGTGCGGTAGGTGTGGGAGCCGTACGCAGGGTAAGCGCCAGTGTAAACATATGGTGTAACCGTCGCGATCGAGTTTGCAAAAGCTTCCGTCGCTTTCGCTTTATTATCCCAGTAGTGCTCGAATGCGCGGATGGCAATTCGTGCCTGTTGTCGCAATATCGTAAAGCTCGTAAAGCGATACACCCCCATGCTCGCTCTCCCTTTCCCCTGTATGATAAGCCTCATGCTCCTTACGGCCATCCTTGTCCGTCGGATTTCGTGGATGAAGCCTGTGCTTAGCGAGGAGCGCTTCGGCCGTGAGCTTTTATGACGTGCGTCAAGAGGGATTCGGACGATTGCTTCTTTTACCGGAATATCGATTTTATAGCCATTTTTCAGATAGTTTATTTCATTCTTATAATTCTGTACTCTAGGGCAATTCGTTATGGTTCACTATAATAGTTGTTACCAGCTATGTTTATGCGCTTTATTTTAGATCCCGTGGTTTTTCTTCTTCTTTTTTTTTAATTTGCTTTTTATTTCTATGGGAACGAGAATTTTTTGCGTACTTATTAATTAAACTAAGAGGAAGTATGGGGCCAGTTTAATTGGAAAAATTTACATTCGAAACTCCAGTGTTGTAAAATCACTATGTATTGTATGTATGTATTGTGTATGCTTGGCTGAATGCATGGGTGAAAATTGTTATGTCTGTAAATATTTCACCGGTACAAAAAGTATACGCAGATAGGTTAGATAATTCGGATAGGTCGGCTATAAAGTGTATTTCATGATTCTTAATCTCTGTTTCGTGTATCTTAATCTCTATGTTCTTTAAAATTATAGTGATGGGTAGCTCGCACTTGACAGACTATGAGTCTAGATCTTCTCGAGATGATACGAGACTGTTACGCTTCGTGTAGAGAGCTTTTACAAAACATATCAATTACTTTAACTTATCATCGTATGTGATGCGATGTTAAAGTAACTAGTACAGGGCACATAGTTGATGGAGCCACTTAGCATTGTTTGTAATTTATTTTATTTTATGAATTGTCGTAAAACATGCTAATAATCGCAACTCTGACGAGCATTACGTCATCTCTTAAATACGTAATAGCTACGTAAATCATTGAATTTTGTGACGACCCAGTAATAATAGATACATTATTATTTTCATCTTTGCATGCTCGATATTACCGATTATTTGATAGAAATACCAACAAGATTTGTGTAACATTGATATTGGAAATTTGTGAAGCGAACGATACGTTTAATTTCAATTCTGCGCACACATATCTCGCCCACACCTAAAGGGTAATATTAATGTTTCTTTTCAATGCAATTTGATAAAGAAACTCGTCTCGTTAATATCCTACTTACGATTAATCGTTACTGCTTTAATTAAAAGATAATTTTTTTTTTCACATCCGTGAATATAGCGGCGACATAAATAGGCGAGCGTAAAATATGGTTATCGAGTCTATTTTAGTTATAATCTTCAAGCATAAATGCATATAAAGTAATTTAAATGGTTGCATAATAATAATTCATAATATTAATTTTTATGTTTTCGAATGCGTATCCTAGGTAGCAACGTTATTTGCGCGCGTGCACGAAAAACAGCGCAAGTGCCTCACGGCATAAAGATAAACAAAATAAGCTGGAAGCGTAGGGAAGTATATGGCCGAAGAACACTGCAAGTCCCTGTGTTTAATAAACGGCCGGGCGCGTTCCTGCACGGATCCCCGGAATCCGGGGCGCAAGTTGGCCGTTTCGCCGGACATTATCAGGCCGCTTCAACAGCAGCAGCAGCAGCAGTAGCAGCAGCAGCAGCAGTAGCAGCAGCCACGTACATGAATTACCCGCGGTGCGATAAAAGATCTGGCAGGCAGAAGTAGGCTTTACTACGTCTCGGACTAAATTAATTACGCGTCGCGAGTGGTTGTGGCAAGTATAACCGGCCTCGCGCATCGTCTCCGTCTCTTATCGCGGGCCCCCTTGCCACTTACGCGTGTTTATGGCGACCGCAGCCGCTTTTCTTATCGGCCACGTTTAACGAAGTGTCAGTGCGCGCGAGGGTGTGGCTCCAATTTGTTTTGTAGGAGCTACGGCGGCGGCGGCGACGACGACGATGACGACAACGACGACGACGATGGCGTTGGCAGCGGCCAGGGTCCCGAGTGAAATATATTTTCACGTAGATGAATGGCTCGCTGCTCGTTAATTCCGCAAACTTTGGGAATTCCAGATAATTTTTTTGTTCTTGTTCGTTGGAGCGAACTTGCATTCTGATGCTTCATTTTAAGGTGCACGGGGTGAGGATGGTGACGGGGTAGGGTGGTGGAGGGGTTATGTAGCTTTCAAGTTTTGGAAAGAATTTATACATTTGATGAACGACCGGGCTTTAAGTAATGTTATTAATTTCTATATTCGAAGCGTTTCGCAACTACCTTGAAATATTATTGCAACTTTTTTAAGCCGACTATACGATATTTTTTATAATTAATTTTCACATTCGGTGAAGGAGTTGAGTTGCATGATTTTTCCCTCGCATAGATTTTAACAAATTACTCGCTTCATGTTCGTTTAAGCTTTAATATTAATATGCAATTATTCGACTTTGATATCAATCTATTTTTACATTTGTGCATTTAAATTCTCGATAATAGATATGCTTATTTAATTAAAATGAAAATCCTTTGAATGAAACATGATTTTACAACTTTCTGTTGCACGTAACATCTTGCGTATATAATATTAGAATAAATAATATAAAAATATATTCTTTGAAAAATTATAGGAAATAGTAATAAGTGTGTTTGGATTGTATTTTAAAAATGTTAAATTTTTAAAACGCCGATAAATCTTAAAAGATAATAAATGTGCAAATCATGTATGTTATGCCTTGTGGATAAATTTTATTGTACATATTCCAGTTGCAGCTCTGACGAGCACACAAACACACTGATTTGCTACTGATTTTCACAGAGACGATAAAGAGATATTCGTGTTTTAGTTAAGGACCAATCCCTCATGCGATATAACAAGAAGAAGAGGTTGTTGGAGCTCCCAATACCATATGTCATCGCTGTGCAAGTAATTGGTATTGATGACGCCAAGGTAACCGCGTACTCTGAAATAACGTCGTAAAAGTTTTCGAATTCGGTGGAGCTTTCTTTCGACTCTCACTAAATAAGTTCTCTAAGAAGTTATTGCTCTGGTCTGTAGTTTTCTTCGGGGAGCGGCTACTTTATGCGAGTGTGTATATAAATTTATATCTTCATGGATGTGTGTGTCTACGTATTATTTTGCAATGGCAAAGCCAGAATTTGTTAGAACACGATAGTATTATAAAGTGTCTGAGATTCTTTCGAGGGGAAATTTCAATTTTAGCATAAGTATTTCTTTATAAAGCGATAAGAAAAGGAGGCCGAAAGTTTGGCGAACACGCTCTTTATATATTTATGTTTATCTGTTTTGTCATCTATTCTACGACTTAAATTTTCTAAAAACTGTATTTCTTACAGCACTCATGAGCTTATCGAACATTCGAATTATGTCTACGTAAATTTTAAAGTATATGGTAAGTTTTATGATCTTAACTTATATGGCTGAATATAAGAATACCCCCCCCCCCCCGCAGAATTTAGATTATAGTTGCTAAAATGTTTATTGAAAAAACAACTCAATATTTGAGTAAGTTCCAAGAACTCTGTCGTAGTCTGTCTATTACGAGTGATTTTTGTTCGCAAAATAAAAAATGCATATCACACATTATAGTTTGTCTGAAATTTTTTTTCCACTTGCTTTATTCTTCTTCATAAATCTCGACTTACACTCGATAATCACATTCGATAGTTAAATTATTTAGATATCATTACCACGAGCTCGATAACCCAATTATTGTTAAAAATTTATAATAAGACTGTCGCTCATCGTACGCACTTCAGACACGCGCAGACAAACGCATCAATTTGCAATTTTTTGCCTACTTAACGTCTCTTTCTCAATTTTCTGTAAATAGAGTAATAAATCTCACGCAGAAAATTTGCTCAAGATTTTGCATGTATCTGATATATATATATATATATATATATATATATATATATATATATATATATAT
>NW_011948433.1:2815795-2905253 GCF_000503995.2 Ceratosolen solmsi marchali | reverse complement strand
TCGATATTTTTTATGTATCTGATATATATATATATATATATATATATATATATATATATATATATATATATATTATATGATATATAATCTTAACATCTATGTAGCTCGCAAGAGGCGAGTTTTTCATGAAATAATCAAGTTTAGAGGCAAAAATTTCAATAATGCAAGTCATTAACCGAGAAAAATTTACATAGAAATAACTTCTGTAACGCGCGACCATTAAATCCTCTTCGGCACCGAGGGTCCGCACGCTCCTGGGACTCTAGTTCATTTCTTAATTCGTGACGGTATCGAGACTCTCGGTTGGCGATCCTCTTATCCCAATGTGCTCGAAGGCTTTAGGAACTAAGGGCCGGCTTCCGAGCTCACGAGTCTCATGAAAAAGTCGCTGAATCCGCACGTCGCCACGGCTGATAAATAAAAATGATCTCGCCCGCGTACTCTTACGTAGCGTCTGGACTACGAGCTCCGGATCTCCCCGAGATTCGAGAAAGGAGAAAAGCCGCACCTCGGTCATCCCGCGGATGTGTCTCTCCCTTACGTGTTCTGAATATCGATTCAGGCCTTACGATGTAAAGGTAAACGAGCCCCGGAACGGATCCGCACACGCGATCCCACTTACTCACTATACGACGTACCTACCAGTCGCGCGATAACGGCGTCGATTAAATAGCCGAGCTTGTGTGGCTCGGATCGTCGGGGACTTCTTCGGCAACGGCCGTGTCGTCGCGTGAGGCGCCCGCCTCCACCTTGAGCGTTACGAGCGACAAGTGAAAAGGGTGACAGGTCCTCCTCGAGGATTTTAAAGCGACGGCCTAGGAACGAGCTCGTGTACTCGCATTCAATGGCCATTTGACCTGAAATCGGCGACTCCGTGCGCCTTTACTTCTTGTATATGGTTTTATCTGGCAAAATCCAAATTCGTGTTGCGTTTATTCCTCCAGGAAGTGACTTTATTTTTACAAGTGCAAGATTCAGGCACCGGATTCTTTCTCTTTTTAAGATTTTACCTTATTCGATCTTTTACACGCACTTTCTCTCTCTTTTTTTTTTTTTTTTTTTTTTTAATTTTCCGGCTTAGCTCGACTCCGTTCCATTTATTTTTATTCCCGTACTTAATGTGCATGTGAGTAAACTGAAAAGTGTTACTTCTAAGTACTATTCTTTCGGGGCTGATTGCTTTAAGTAGCCACTAACTAGATAATTTAAGTTTGACTTTTTTAAATCACGTCACACTTGGTTTTCCTAAGTTTTACGATGGTTATGATGGTCGTTGAAAAATTGAATTGGAAAGAGAACATTTTTTTATTCCTTTAATTTTTTTACTATATTTTAGAAATTATGCATCAGTTACATTTTATCTTTTATTGAGAAGTATTTAATATTCTTTAATTAATGAAATATTATTTTTCCGACTTGCATACGTTTATTTCGTATTGCCTATATTGTTTGATATTGCAAATGTGTAACACTATTGTCTCACTAATAAAAGACTTAAAACTATAAATTATGTATAAATACTGTGTGCCACATTTTCTTCACAAATTCGAATGTGTGCCACATTGTAATAATATTATCATATAATAATTTAATATGAATTATGAAAATAAAAATGAATAATTATTTTA
Source organism: Ceratosolen solmsi marchali (assembly GCF_000503995.2). Classification (NCBI taxonomy): domain Eukaryota; kingdom Metazoa; phylum Arthropoda; class Insecta; order Hymenoptera; family Agaonidae; genus Ceratosolen; species Ceratosolen solmsi. Next base: position 2,903,625 of record NW_011948433.1, on the reverse strand, counting down.
TTGATAGAATAACTTGAAACAAGTGAGAATATCCATAGGTTTTTATATTTTAAATTTAAGCATTTAATAATAAGTTCTGTTTTAACATATTCTGAATGTGATTTATAAATGGTATTGCACATGTAATGTGGTATGTAAAATTACAAAATTAATGCTATTGTGATATAGGTGTGGTTAAATATATTAAATTGTTATAACATTATTATCAGCATTATATTATACTTTTATGTAAATTTTAGAATACTTTTTAAGGTAAATTGTTTTTATTTTGTTTTAAAATCGTTTATTGGCAGCAAAAATTATTCTACAATGTTAACAGTTAAAGTCACATGTAGTTTTAAAGATTAAGAGTTTTTATACATTATTAATACTTTTTTTGTTGAAAGTATTAGATATTTAATTTTGACAAATTTGAGTTTCAAAGAAAGATCGTTTTCAATCTAAATAATTTATTTAAAAGCATATGAGGAGCTCTCATAATTCATACATGTTGCTCTATCTCTTTACATTATTTGATTAATCATCGAATAAATTATGTATATTTTCTATAAACTCGATAGATGAATTAAAAAATAATAATATATAATAGAATATGTGATATTTGTGTTTATTTCAACAAGAAATTGTTCTAAATAAAATTCCTCAATTACAATAACGAACTAAATTTGAATACTTAAAAATTAGCATTTCATTCATTATTATTAACAAATTGCTAATAAAGATATTTTAAAGTAATAATTTTAATAAACGTCAGTTTTCTAAAAGTACTATTGAATATTATTAATTATAATATTGTATAATCCATTTATTAACATTTACCAGTTTCAATTCGATCATTTAATTAATATAGGATTTGAAAATAGTTGAAAAAAAATGCTTTCTTATTTATTAGCTATTTAAAATGAAAAGAACCTATTATAATAAATTATTGGATATAAATGTAATGTTCTTTATAAAATTTGAGTATGTGAAAGGTGGTATTAATAATATATCTGGAAATAGGAAAAAAAAATATCTAAAGTGCATCATATTTTAACATTTAAATTCAATTACATTTAATATAGATTATAATTAATTTTAAATTATCTTTACGAGTGGCAATATTATAACAGGAACTGATTTTTCACGCGGACTTGTGCAGTTAAAGTAATCTTAACTGGCAGGGAAGATGTATCGAGGCAAAAAGCGATGAAGAAGGGACGAGGGAGAGGCCGAAGTAGTAGTGTCCTGTACATGGTCGGGTATAAAACTGTCAGAGAACTCGTGAACGGTGCTTCCAGTTCACCTAGAAGCACTACCAGGAGCTCCAGATAGATTACTCGGAACGAAAAGCGGAAGACATATTTACATAGAGTGCGCCAGTATAATGCTGCATTAATGTATACGACGTACATTTTGTGACGTTTGCGTCCTTTTCATCCTTCCTTCGACTTACTGATTCGGGTTCAAAACCATGAATTATTGGTGTATAAGAATAAAACGTATATATATTTCTGGTCGGAGCGATATATATATGCGTGTGTATAACTTAAATATTATCATTATAATTCACTATAACATTAGATTTTTTTCTAATTCTTAATTACTTTCTAATCATTTGAAATTCAATAATTGATAAACGTAATTGCAGATGCCATTGTCATAGTTTTTTCATAGTACGTACTAGAAAAAAAAAAAACGATAACACTATTATAATTTGAATCGTTAATTAAGAATCATTGTAATAAATAAAATTTAATTTAATACTTTATTATTAATTATCATTACAATTAAATTATTATTATTCTGAGAATACTTTTATCATTGTTTTATGAATATCTTGTTCATTGGTATTATAATTATTTGCATTTATCGTATATAAAATATTATTGATCGATAATTTGGGAGCCAATATAAAAAGTTATTGGATCTGTAAAATATTGAATGTAATGTTCTTACAATTAAGGCTAGTGTGGCTATTAGTTAAAAAAAATTATTATTCCGTAATATAATGAACACGAGCTAAATTATGATTGTAAATTTAGGTTTATGTTGCCGCAAACATAAACATGGCAATGAAATATGAGGTTAAAGTCATACATAGCTAAAACAATTATTGAAGATTGTATTGATTGCAGATATTGGTAATAAATGTAAATATCCTATACGCATAGGTAGAAGAAAAGATAAGTGTATAAAATTTGTTTATACTATAGATGATGAAATTTATTTTAGGCAACCATTTAACTCATAAATTCAAAATATTTCCTCTGCATTTGTACATGAAATGTATAATAGTTATAGTTATGGTGTAGAAATCTATATAGTATAGAGTGGAAATGAACGTGGGTTTTATACATTCAAAATACTCTTGAAGTTATGCATTTGAAGATAGTCAAAGTGACATGAAATGTTGAGACAGTTAATAAATGAGATGTAGTGATAAAGTTCAAGTGATCGATATGATTGATATGTTATGAAGAATGAATAATGTCTTAAGTATTCAAAGAAATATGTACAAATATTTTACTTTTTTATTATTTTATATAATAGATTGCCAGAGATTTTTAATTATTTGTTAATTTTTTGAGAATTGCCGAGAAATTTGTTTTAAAGTAGTTTTATTATCTGATTTCATTGGAAATGCCCAGGAGTAACATCGAGGACTGCATGATAATAAATTTTAGACTTAAAAGGTGACCGATAATGCCCTACGACAACGAATGAAATTAATATTTGTAGTAATAAAAAGCAAATTATAAATATTACAACGGCTTCATATATTATACACACTTTTATGTTAAATTCTTGTGAACGTTTTAAATTGTCTTTCAGACATGTATTATTTTCTTGCTTCCCTCTACATTATACAGTATTAGTCATAATATGACGCTTGGTCAGCTAATTATATCAGAGCTAAACTCTAGAGACTATTTCACTTCGTGTGGATATCACAGTACACAATATTACATCCCTCATAACTCTACAACAAGTAACAAACTTCAACGCAACGCGATGACGTAGTTCTTGATTTATTCGGTTGGTGGAGAAATGGTGATCACAGAATTGCAAGTGAGTGTTGAATATGTTACGACCCTGAATACTGTGATGGATATGTTACATGAAACAGACACGTAGGTAATGTTGATTGTAACCAATAAGTACAAGCATTGCCATAGTTAAAGCATCCAATGAAAATGAATTACAAGAACAATTATGATCGAACTTTATAATCGGAATGTGTAACGTTGTAGTCGAGCGCGCTATCTTAATACTGATACATCAACATATTCAATGATCTACAACGTTTTTTTATATATAAAATATAAAAAAAGAATTTTTTTAAACAATAGTAAAAATTTATTCATACAGATTGCATTAATATTGTATTTAATTAGTTGAGAGTTAAAGGGTTAAGAAAAGATGATTTAATTTTTAATTTAGTAAAAGAATTCACGGATAATATAAATGAATTCAGCATGTATTAGTTAAAAGATTACAAGTTCTAATTGCATAATAGCATGAGTCCTTCATGTTTTACATAAAGTGCAAAAGCTTAGTATAAATAATATATTACATATGCCTTGAAAGATAAATATTTTGCTACCATATTGGACTAATTAAATATGGCCATTAAAATGTATATAATTCCTAAAATTATAAAACATTTCCTGTAGTTATTATAAAGAATAATGCTGAGTAAGTAATTACAAGATCATGTAGACGCCCGCAGATAGTATAAATATCTATTATATTTATAGTTGCTTATATTTTTTTAGATGCAGCATAATAATACGGAAATTAAAATATATAAGAATTAATGAAAAATACAGAAAGTTAATTAAGACGCAAATCATATAAACGAGAGTCTACGAAAACTAATATAAAATGCAATAAAATAAATTTTGATTTCGACATATATGGTTCTTAATTTACAATAATTCGTAAAAATATTTTTGAATGTATTAAAGGAGATATTTTTATTCATAAAAAGTTTTTTTTACCTCCATAATAGGTCAACTTTTATAATATGTGTTATATTAGAAAGATTTTTTTTTGTATAATGAAAGTATTATTATGTATAACAGAGCATTCACAATTAAAAAAATGTTTTTCTAAATTTTTTATATAATAAATTTTTCTTTGTAAATGAGTTAAGAATGTAGATGAAGCCATTTCTGAAATCTAGTCTAGTTTTAATCTAGTCTTTTTGAATTATATGTTAAATAACACATATTATTAAGTATAATTACATAATAGTTTAAATTTAATTAAATTTCTGAAACATCATTCTATTGTATAATTAATAATTGTATGTGAAATTTGGTTGTTAATTAAAAAATAAATTTCTTTATAAAGATAAATATAATATTAAGAAATCAATTGTAATTAATTATTGACAAAAGTTATGAAATTTTTTTTATTATTACACTATTATATTGTATTTAAATATTGTATTGCTTGTCATGAAATAAGATTAAATGAGAATATTACTCTGGAGTTTACATATAAGATTATTTTCACACGTTATACATTCAAAATTAATTAATTGTAATAAAAATGTCATGACAATCACTTGTTTATCTTAACAGTAAGTGATAAAATATTTACTTTACTGGAATACGATAATTAGCATGTAAATACGACTAATTTCGTTGTATAATAATCGTTACGAAATTTCTTTTATTATGAAGAAAGTATAAAAAACTTTTTATAAACTTTACTTTGGAAGAAAAAAATGTGGATCTAGCTTCTCTGCTATATCTGAAAAAGTCTTGCTTCATTATTTTCAGTTAAAGTTTCTAGATTCAAGTTGTTTATTTTCTCATACATAAGTATACACATACATCTAAATACATCTTAAAGAGTAAAATTACTAAGGATGGCATCAAATATTCTAGGGAGGATAACTAAGCAGGTAATGATTTATAGGACGAAGTTTTCGAAACAAACAGCAGAAACTTATATGGTCATTTAATATTCGCTGGTACTTTTTCTCCTTCCATTGCACTTTCACCTTTAGTCTGTACAGTAAGGAGGATCATCAATAAGGTCAATTATTTTTATCCACCGGCTAGTTGAAAGTGACCTAACAGGCTGACAAAATTGAATATAATTGATGTAATATTAAATTAATGTTATATTATTTCAAACAATAAATATTTAAAATATCAGAGGAATTATAAATCTTGACGATAATTTGAATATACATTATATTGCTTTGAAATAGAAAAATTGAAAATATGAAAGTATTTTTATAAAAGTTTATATGTGAACATACGCGGGCAATGAAATTCAATGTTTACGATTAAAGTAACAAACCGTTAAACTTATGATTTTCGAACTATTTCAAATTGATATTCAAACAGTGTTTTAATTTGTAAGAATATGGTACAGATTATATTGAAAATATTTTTAAATATAAGAATCAAATAAATAATCATGAAAATTAAAAAAGTAACTTTAAAATTTAATATCTCCATTTATTCAGTTGCACTGAAAATAATTTATACTTCTCTTATAAAATCATTTATGCAATTTATTATTATCCTTTCGAATGTAGATAACAATTTGATTCGATTATATTAAATTTTAATATTTAAAAAGAAAATATTTAATGTGTGACTACATTAAATTTTCAATTATAACGAACTATATATATTACTAAAAATAGCAATAATAATATAAGAAGTATAAGAGAATTATCTACCATAATGACAATAATAATACCGACTTCAATGAAAAAATTTATAAAGCATTATAGAAATACGATTGACTTTCTTAGTTAGTTTCTCAAAAAGAAAAAAAAAGTGAATATAACTAATGTGAAAGACATTGAGTTTGAGCTTTGAATATGTGTAGAAGAACTCTTTGTTGCAGACTCATTTGGAAAGTCAATGAATAATTATGAGTTTACCAAAATGAACTTCGAAAGAAGAAGAAACATACGGTCATTAAATTTCGTAAAATGTATTTTATTAAAAAAATTCTCTTTACAAAAATTATAATTACAAACAAAGTGGGGAAATGTTAAAATAAGTCAAAGCTTTAAAATCAATGAATGTGCGAAGCAGAAAATTAGAGTCGCATGGAAGGAAATATGTAAAAAGCAGCTCTTTTTCTACTTGGATTTTAGACTTATCATTCTGAATATATTTTGTGAGTCTTTGAATTTTGCATTTAAATTGAAATTTTGAGTCTTTTGTCTCTAATCGTTTTTGTATTATTGGGTTTTTTAATTATAATGAATAGAAGTTTGCAATACTATTAAAGTTTATTCATCAAAAGTAGTTTACGTATGCATTAAACACACACACACACACACACACACATATATATATATATAGATTTTCAAATATTTTATGCAAATCATTTTAGCCATATTTCGAGACAGATTTATGTTAAATTATTGTTTATTTCAGGTACGTATTATATCTTATGGGATGTTTTCTGAAAATAATTCAGGTACGTGTTATATCTTATGGCATGTTTTATGAAAATAATTTGATTAAATACAGTATACGATTATACAAATTTATTCTGTTTTATTTATTGTATTTCTTTATAATATTTTATATAAAAAATATTCGTAATTGAATATTTTAAATATCAATTGTTCAAAAATTAATGCAATATGTTTTCAAGAAAATTTTGCTTAAACATTTTAAATACTTACAGAAAAATTTATAACATTGTTAATATATAACAATACATTTAATTTTGAATATAATTTCGTTAGATAATAAATTTTCTGTAATGAAAAATAAATAATTTCATGATACATTAAACAAAGAAAAACTTAGTCATAAATATAAGGAAAACATAGTCAATGATAAATTAAAGAAAAGGAAAATTTTTATGTGAGACAATAAAATTTAATAACAAATTTTCTAAATTTTGATTAATATATAAATAATTAAATGTATGAATGAAATAAATCTAACATCTACTTTTATATCCGTATCCGTATATAAAAATATAAAAACGAAACTATGTATTTAAAAAAAATTGCACTAAAAATTTTTTTCCTTTATTATTTTGTATGAATTTAGTAAATGAGGGACATTTACAGAGTTTAAATTTTATTACATACTTTATTGTAGTATCATATTTTGATATAAATCTCTATTAAAATTTTTCATAGATTTAAAAAAATACTTTTATACAAATATCAGTAATTTTTGTTATTAAAAATATGAATTCCAATAAATTAAATGAGCTATATTTAATATAATAAAATGAACATAATATATTATCATAAAACATTGGAAAGCATTTTTAGAATCAAATTTTTTATTCAAGGTTTTGTTTTCTTTTTCCAAAATTATAATTCAATAATGCAAATTATTAAGACAATGCATAGAATACATTTTATAGTAAATGCTTTAAACTTGAATACTTGGAATTTCTCTTATAACTTTTTTAAGACTTTAATAAAATATCAATGTTATTATCATAATGGTGAATAAATATTCAAAAACAAAATGCTCAAGAGAAGGGTTAAATCAGCAGATACATATTACTTTGAATTTTTATAGATTATTGAAATGAAAAGAAACCATTGTGTTCAAAGCATTGAAACTTATGTTAATCATTTGTAAATTAAATTTCAAATCTATTTGGTTCATATCTCTTGGTACATTATTTCATTATTAACAAATCTTTATTAACAGAAATTTATTGATTTTTTAAGTAATTTTTTGAGATTTCTAATTGTTATGGCCAAGTATATATTGATATATATTATTTTTTTAAAGATCTCGTAAGCTCGGAAGAAAGTATAATCCATAAATAGAATTTAGTGAAAGTGTTAAAGTTTTAAATTCCCTTCTAAAAATGGATCCCCTTATTTTTCGACAATTTTCGTTTGTAAATTCTATGAGTTTAAAGTGCACTGCACTGGAAATTCTGCTCAAAATTTACTATAACTGAATAGAAATAAATAGAACTGAATAATTTTCATATTGTATAGAGTGCTTTTTTTTTTTAATTGTTAGGTTGTTAAAAATATATCTAAACATCTCATTTTTATAGAAATATTTTAGGAAATGTAAGTGTAACCGATATATAAGTTAATAAGTATAAAAAAAAAAATTTAATTTTAAAATAGCGTATAAAAAATAGTTTAAATATAAAAAAAAAGAAAAAGAAGGATATCGTTGTACGAATAAATAGATAAATAAATAAATAAATAGATGGGATAAAGACCTTACCTAAAATCATTATTGGTTGGTTTAATATTTTGCTCGGTACTTTTCCCATCGCACGTAGTTCCATGCACTTCAGCGGTCTTTTTGCACAAAGTTGACGACCAAAAAAAAAGTAGATGGATAAAATAAAGGCTGAAAGGTGCAGCTGTATTTTAGCGATGAAACATCTGAAGCAATGGAACTTATAGAATGAAGCAGCATTAAAAGCGACTTTCCATTTCGATCGGCCATTCAGCCATTTGTCAGAAGTAATAAAACGCGCTGGTGCGCAATGACTGGGCTCTCAGGTCGCCTAGAACCGGCGAAAAGAGAGTCTTGACTTCTCCAGAGGACAGAGCGTACGTAGCCTTGAAGACAAATGGCATGTTGGGTAGCTTAGTCGTACTTGTTCGCCCAGCCGACGGTATTACCGAGCTAATTTTTTATTGGAAACAAGCCAGGAAAATGTCGCAAAGGTTGTATAAAACACTAACAATCCGATTCATTTACAAATAAACGATTTTCTTCGAGTGCCGGATTGATGTCGTTGTTGAGGCATTGGTTGAGGTGCCTCGTCGTATTAGCGACGAAACTTTCGACGAGCTTCGCTAATTTTGATTCGAGCACGAGGCGTTATTGGCAGGGCAATGTCTCACTATCTGGGCAGTTGGAAATGATTTTTTTCATTTCGCAGTGCAATATAGATCATGTAGGTTTGACATATCAAAGTGATATTAGGAAAATATGTGCTTTACCTATGCTTTAATTATCTTCAACTAACGACTGCTACGAATTTGATTAATTCTTTGAATTTTTAAACATTAAAATGATCCCTTTGATAACTGATTTGATAAATTTTAAGGTTTTTTAATATTCGCATTAGAATTTGTCATCAAAGTGCAATATCCATTTTATATGTACTTACATATAGTGCAATATTTTCCCTGTTTATTGGATTTACACATTGGCATTAAGGGATATTGAAAAAGGGATAGAAGACGAATAAATTTTAGATAATAATGCAATTGAATGTGAAATGCTAATTTGGTTAATATTATTGAAAGATAATATTATGTTCTGCATTTGTGAAATGATTTTTAATTGAAATTATTCATTTTAAAAATGCCGTTATTGATAATTACTATATTTACTAATATAGGTTGAATTACTTAGTATGTGTAGATCCGGTAGATTTTTAATCAGATATTCCGTAAGTGACAGAGAGGAACGATATGAGATTTATCTTTTATTTTTAAAATTATATTTTAGGTGTCACAAAATTAACATAAACCGCGGTTTAAAAGATAGTAAATTATTTAAGAATTAAGAATTATCAAATTTGTGTAATCACTTTGTGCATTGATTCATCTACTAATTTCATGATGTAATTATTTCTGGGTATTTAATTACATTGATGAATTAACATATTATTAGCAATTTATCTGAAGCACAACGAAATGTAAATTATATGTGTAATTGTCATTAATATTTTATAACGTTGTACTTTGAGTTTTAAAATAATTGCATAGTAAAAATTCATTCACTCGAAACGATTTTAATAATACTTTGAAAGTAAAAAATTTGCTTATCATACAAATGTTAATAATCCACCTTTTATATTTTTAATAAATGTAAGTCAATAAATGTTATTTTGTGTGTTTCATGCATTCATATAATACTAAGATAATATTATTATAAATTTTCTCTGTTAATAATAGAAAGAATTTATTTCGTATAATGATAATTTGCATGTGAGTGTACACGGATGATTAAACATTGATGACTAAAGCTATAGTTATAGTATTACTTAAAAAAAAGCAATGAATAATTTAATTTTGTTCAGTTCAACTTCAATTGATGATATGTATTTATAAATATTTATGAAAGAATTATCGTCACATAAATTATAGTTAAAATAATTTTATAATGAATATAAGATATTTGGAAAATGGTGCTAAAATTTAAATTTAGCGAAAAATATGAAATATATGATAATATTCATTAAAAATATCTATTTATTAGTGTACGCAAATTTAAAAGATTTGTTGGTAATTTATGAATGGTTTAAATATTGCTTGTTTAATGCTTTATTGAATTCACGACTAGATTGGAAGATATGTATATGTATATATATATATATTGGATGAGACATTAATGATACATTTTAAGATGAATAATCCATTAAAAAGTATTGAAGTTTTTGTTGAATCTGCAAAAGAGTCAATCAACATTAGTTGATTAAGGTATTTTTACAGTTACTTATATTTCTAAAACATTAGAATGATAATGTGCCATATTTCCTGTATTGATTATCCATTTATAAACATTTTACATTGTTTTCTAATATAATTAAATAATACTCGAAGAAGTAATATATTTTGCATAATTTAATTGCCGTTAATTGGTACATAATTTTCACGTTTAATATATTTATAAAATCATATTATAAATGATTATCAAAAATTTACAAGATATTAATTAATCAAGATTAAGATAAACTCAATAACGCCTATTATTAATTTTTCATATACAATATATAATAGTAACATTAGTAATTTCTCAAATATTCTCAATCGAGAAATTAGATATTTTCGTGATAATTATAAAAAATTGCAAAGTAATTATAAAAAAGAAAATGCTTATACATTTTTGGTATAAACTTTCTAAAATATAATTTTAATCCTATAAATGATTTTCTTAATTCGATAAGATTATTATTTTATTTCTTAACCTAAGTAATTGTTTCTAAACATAATTTATATTTTATAATATAATGATATATTTTATATGTATAATGATTATGAATCATAATACATTCAATGCATTTTTATAAAATAATACTTTGCCTTCTTAATCATTAAAAAGGTAATTTTTTTAAATAATAAAAAACAAATTTATTTATATAGTGCGAAGTGAATATTATTATATTTTATAAAATATTAAAATTAAATACATAAAACTGAATTTTGTTAGTATGAATATAAATATTGTTAACTACTTTATGTTTGCTTTGTAAATTGTGAGGTAGAATATTGATAGTAGTGCAATAGAATCCATCAAACACTGATATAGTGATGTAGCGTACCTACGTATAGAGTGATAGGGTGAAAGAGAGAGAGAGAGAGAGAGAGAGAGAAAAAGAGAGGGAGAGTGAGTGAGTGAGTGAGAGAGTGAGAGAGAGAGAGAGTGAGTGAGTGAGTGAGAGAGGGGGGGGTGAGGAAGCGAGTGGATGATAGAGTGAATGACGACGGGAGGATGGTTAGCGGCAGGGTGATGATGGCAGAGGGGGAGGGGGGATCGATGAAAGTGAAGAAGAAAGACTATGCCTCATGCTACATCAGCAGCTGCTGCTGTTCTTGAGTAGCCCTTACATTTACAAGCGGCTCTTAAGTCATTCTTTTGTTCGAGAATGACATGCAAACAATGACGACGACGACGACGACGACGACGACGACTCGATGGTATACGTTACGAGGAGACATCAGTGCCGATGAACGTTTGTGGCTTTAAATTTTAATAGTGGTTACTAATACTACCATCCTTAATGCTTCTAGTATTTGAGAATACTCAAACTCAGGCGATCGTATCGTTATATCGATAAAAGTTTTATTCAATTTTACAAACATAAATATTTGCATAAGTAGTATAAAATTTATAAAATCAGTTTCATTTTTTATTACAAATACGCGTTAATATGTTATGTAGGAAACTTTAGGTTTTTCATATTTTATAATCGTATTATTATAAAAAGTTTGTAAAGAAAGAATTGTATAGAATTATATAGAAGAATTATCGTTAATGATAAATATTTATACTAATGCTACGTAAGCATTATAAACATTTGTATAGTTTTTATAAAATGCTGATAAAATATAGGAGTTTTATATTTCGGAAATGCCGAGTCAAGTTTTACAATTATCTTAAATATGTAATTTTTATGATTACGTAGCAAGAAGGTATATTTTATATATATATATATATATATATATATGATCAGAAATATTTTTAAAAAAGGTAACGATTAGGAAAAGTATTTTACCTACTTACTAAATGAAACAATTGTTGATTTACTATTATGCTATATATGTTTTCATTTACAAAACATTTATGAAATAAAAGATTTGCAAAAGTTCAATGCGCGTAACATAAATTAAAATTTTTAACTCCATTATTTGTTATCATTTATGTTTCTTTCGTTTGCAAATACTTTCTTCAATGATTTTCGATGTGTTCACAAATAGAAAATTGATGAGAGATAATTACTTTTTGAATCATTCACCCGATTTTTGCACTTGGATACAATGAAAATAGTGCACCTAATTCTCTTACTACACGAATTAATGCAATGAAATTTAAAGTGATAAAAATTTTCAACAATGCCAAATCTTAAACACAAAGTTTCATTACAACCTCGAATAACGGTAGAAAATTATCCAGAAAATTATCCAGAAAATTATCCAGAAAATTCCTTACAAATATAGAAAATCATAATATATTGCACAATACAATATCGTTCATATGTTACGTAACCTAAATTCCCGAAGTAGGTTATTTTACCAGCAGTAAAGCCGATACAGCTGACTGCATCTAAGGTATTATTCAATGCGCATTCATATCGAGGAAAGCAGACAAGAAGAGAGAAAAAAAGAGAAAAGCAAAAACATCGGAAGCAAGGCAGTAAGCGTATAACGCTGATCGAAAGGGCGAGTAATTCTCAAGTTACCTCGATTACAATCCAAAGTGCACAGCATCCCCCATTCGATGTATGCCACTATGAATGGACACTTAACATCAAACTGCCTATTACGTGTCAAATATTCGAGTTATTAAGTGTCTCATTTGATGCCAAAATTTTGATACTACTTTTATGCTATATTATCAATTATTTTTTTTTATTCTTCGTTAGAAAAGTTATTTTTTCTTTATTATTTCTTTATTAAGTGTTTTTTTTTTTTATTTTTTAATAAATTTATCAACGATTACATGCACGGTATATGTACATTATTTTATAATTTCTTTCATTAATTTATGGATAGTCATTTAACAATAAGCTATTGTTTATAATAAATGATATCTATTTAATAAGCTATATTATATGCAATATTGCACCTCGAAAAAGTTACAATTATATTATCAATTGAATTCATTTAATTATCCAATCTTACATTCAACTATTATTGGAAATTAATTATCTAAGTAAATAAATATTTTCCATTTATATACATATATTGCAATTTGTTTATTTTATCTTATTGAATAGTTATTAAATGTACATTCTTATTATTTAAGCTGATATTTAGTAATATCTTTATGTAAATATATTAAATAATTATCGATAATATTACAAATATATTACAAAATTTTATTTAACGATTATTCGTTATATATTTAACAGAGATAATTTACCTGAAAAATTCTGATATATTAATCCCAATATATTACTACTATTCAAACTGAGTTTGAAGTCTATATAATTATTGTCCAAGGTAATTAAACTTTATTTATATTTTAATAAGATTTGATATCTTTTTCAAATAAACATAAAAAACTATAATTGACTTTTAAAGTTTTACCTATAGCTGGAATATTTAAAAAGTCATTCAATTATGGAAGTTTTTCATAAATATATAATATTAGATACATTTTTTCGAGAATTATCTAATTTCATTATTGAAAATCTATTTTGTATTAATTTAAATAATTCACTTATATTTCAGTAAAATCCCATTATTTTAAACAATAATAATTAATTAATTTTATAAAGATATAACATTTAAAATGTTTTATTGAATTTAATTAGAGTCCATCACAACTGTAAAAAGTTATATAATATTTTCTTATTTAAGTTTTCTTCATTTAAAATGATATTTGATAATAAAATATTTAATCATCCAATATCTCTAATGGGTTTCTTATTATTGTTTCCATAGTCGCCAAGAGTAGCAATGCTTTAATAATGTATAGTTATTATAAGAATGTAATTTGTGGATCCTTTTGAAATGTATTAAAAATTTCAAGTGAGCCATTAAATATTAGCTTGATTATTATCATAATTTTTCAGTTAAATCTGCACTTTATACATTGTTATATTGAAATTATTTCAGAATTCAGTTTAACATATGATAAAATCAAAGCGTAAAATAAATTATTTAGTTCTGTTTACGCTATGAAGTGCTCGAGCGTACTGATATCGAGTTAATTAATTATGAATATTATTCTTGGTTCCTTATGAAATTAGTTTAATTATAATATGTTTTGAGTGAAAAACTTAATAAAGTAGATCATGAAACAAATTTTAATTATAACAAAGACTGTAATTATAAGGTAATATGTATCTACGAGTTACTACATTTGTTTAAACTTCAAGAAATAAGAAATAAATGATACATTACTTACATATTTATATATATATATATATATATATATATATTTTTTTTTTTTTTTTCATTAAAGTTTGAATCGAAAAAATTTAATAGTTTTACTGATATATATATATATATATATATATATATATATATATATATACATTTTAAATATTGTATATTTATTAAAATTATAAATTTATATTTATCTAAGAAAAAGTCAATTATTAACAAAAAAATTCATACTTGATACATATGAATAGATATGTTCGAATGTCAGTTAGTCGTTTGTATTTTTAATATGGGAAATATTAGAGAATCATATTTATCTAACGGTAACTCATCATCTTGAATATAATAATCTTGAATATGATTATGATATTATAGGTATAAAGTTTTATCCTAAAAATAAAATCAATTATTTTATCAAGAATATAACTTTGCTTTTTCCGAAAGTTGCTATTGTAAAAAAATTGCTGCATTATTTAATAATAGTTATAGACCAGTATAAATATGCTTTTGGAATTGATTTTATTCTTAGTTCAATCAAGTAATGGAAATTTTTATATTATGTAAAATTACTCTGTCTATTTTCATTTTAACCGTCCGCTATTCAAAATGAAATACGAATCGAACTAGTTACCATTACGTATTCTTGCATATTTAGTGATTGGAATTTTTTTTAAACTAATCCTCAAAGTACTCTGATAAATTACATGTTTTTACTATACTTTCATTTATGTGCCATAAAGTTGTCAATTTATGCTTGCACACCTTTTCGCGCAGCTCTTTTCATGTCGTATCACGAATGATCTCCGTAGTTGATTGAGGTAAAGTGACTCGTCCAGCAGATTGATCTTAAATGGTTTTCGTGACTTCACCTTTAAATAAGGTGGCAATTTGAACTAAACATTCTACGTTTACTTAGCAATGGACATCGCACTTAACTAGGTAATTGATACTATTGTACTAATTTGGTAGTTTCGGTTTTCTTTTTTTAATCGTTGCAGAACTCAGTATTAAATCTCTATTTTATCTTGACATTTATTCACAAACTCTATTAAGGATTAGTATAGCATATTAATTATATATTTATAATAAATTTTAAACATCAATGCTTAATGTCATGTTCTATTCTATTTTCAAATAAAGTAGGATATTGTTAGATAAAATGTAATATTAAAGGAAACTCATATTTCCAATTCGAAAATTTATGCTAACTAATTTAATGCTTAGTTTTAAATGAGCTAATATTTAATTGTTATGAATTTTTTAATATTCCTCGTAATTTAATTAAAAAAAAAATGTAATAACATTAGAAGAAAACTAAATTATATATATATATATATATATATATATATATATATAAATCTTTTATATAAATATGTTAAGAATTAATTCAACTGATTATTATATTCTTATAATTGTTATGATAATTTATTGTAAACATTTCAATGATAATAACATTTTACTTTTAAATTCTTTTTAATAATTTGTTCCATACTTATTAAAGTTTATATACTTTAGTACATTTGAGTATATAAGCGGTGGTATTAATCATGTAATTATTATATAAAGCAAATGGACATAATGAGTTTACAATGAGAATGGTATTTAATTTAATTTTTTAAACATTGCCTTGAGAACATGTACAAATATGGACACAAAGCCTAATAAATTTTTAAAATATATAATTTTATTTTCAATGGTTACAAAATGATAATATTTTGTTTTGTCCTCCATAGAAAAAGAAGAAGGTATTGGGATTTCAGTTTAATATCAAATTATTGGTAGTATCGTATTTAATGGTAAATTTGCAAAAGTATCAAATTTCACGATAAATGGTTAGAAATATCATACGTGTAAGGGAAGTTTGAAGCTAATGAAAATATATAACTAACTACTTGTTTACCAGAACAAATGAAGATATAACGGAAGAGATTATTAACGCATATGTTGCATATTGCGTGATGAAAGATATTGAAGTGCAATATTCAATATTATTATATAAATATTAGAATATTATCAATTAGTAGACTTGAATTTCTATATCTTATATTACTAAAACGTCTATTATATGAAAGCTTTCAATCATATAAAAATGATGTACTTGTCATATAGATTTTCATTCAATCATTTATCTCGACTTATTTATTGTCGAAAGATTATGCAACCCGTGTAGCCTACATATATACAGTAAATATATATCCAAACAGTTGTTAGATGCTATCATCTTTAGAAAAATCGGAAAAAAACGATACCCATTTTTATTTAAAAGCTGTCGTGAAACAAGATACCTCTTTCTTTATACAGCACGATAAGATTTTGTTTAGTACGCCCGCGAGCGCGAAGGAAAGGAAAGTTAAGACGGTTGGAAATTAAAGTTCGATTGAGCACCGTCATGCCGGAAGTTGACGAGGCTCGAAAACTTAGTGAGCACCGTCTAACTTTGCCTCTTTATCTCTTTGGGATTTAAGATGAGGACACGAAGTGCTGGTGAATAAAGAAGGCTGATGCGAGGATTGCATGCAGTTGATGTTGAGAGTTATGATAATACACGGCTGCGTTCTATTTCTTAATTTTGAAATTATTCTTATTGATATATTTTATTGTGTTAGTTGAATATTTAATTTAGTTATCTTCGATCATAGGAAGAAAATATTGGCAATATTCGAATATTTATTGGAACTATAATTAAATTAAAATAAACAATTTATATTCCTGTAAGTCTTGTGGAGAAAAAATTTCAATTTTAAATTTAATCAATTTTAGCCTTAAAATAAATATTAAAATTAATCTAAAATTTTAAATTACACACCATGAAATAAAATCATATTTTAAATTGACCTATGACTATTAGTTTCAATACGATAAGTTTTAATAATAATATCGGACATTATTTTAATTTTATTTATTAAACTAGCTAATTACATTTGACTAAATATAAAATCATATCTTTAAAATGAATAATGATGTAGTTACTTTATTAATTATTATAGCCATAATTTTAATATTTAAAATTAATGAAGCAATGCATAAATTAATATCTATTCGAATATCAAATTTACTGCTTTTATTTTTAAAATAATTTATCATTCGTATAATATTAAATTCCCTTATTAAAAAAATATGTAAGCAATAATATCCAATAAAAGTTAAATAGAGATAAAAGTACTTTATAATTTTTATTGATTTTATTCGATTGGTATATTTTTTACATTTCAATTGCATAATTTTCATTCCAAATCAATGTATCATTAATATTACGTTTTAATTTTACAGTAAGTTTTAAAAATAAAGTAATTTAAGACTTTAGATATTTTTATGATATATAAAACTTTATGTGTGGAAAATTTACTATTATTATAAAAGTAAATAATATTTTAAGTTGTCGATGAAAGATAACATATTTCAATTTGAAAAAAAAAATTTTTTAATTTTTTTTTTTTTTTTTTTTTTTTAATAAATTATTCAAGCCTTTGCTTTTTCATTGTGTATAAGGAATATTATACTTGTTAATGTTATTTATTAGAAAATAATAAATATTAATAAAATTTATTTCAAAATTAATAAAAGATAACTATTTAAAACGACTTTCATTAAATATTGAACACACGTTAATCATACTTTAATAAAAGAAGTTCAATATATGTAAAATTGTTAAATCGATATTAAATAGATGTAGATATTTCAAAATAACATTAAAAAATATCATGTGTAATTCACTGAGCATTATAATGTTTATGGAATATATATGCATAATAAAAGAATAATTAATAAATTTAATTTTAAGTTATATTATATGTAAATAATATTTGTAACTCAACTTGTACACTGAAACTACATGTATAAATTTCAAAATCTAAAAATTAAACAAACAACTCCTGTATATTCTAATACACTTGTGGTTATAAGAAACTTATAATGTAAAAAGAAACTTATATTTGGCTATAGGAAAAGTATATAGCTTATATAAAACTGTGAATGGGCTTTTAAACGAACAAAGTTCTTCATCCTCCTCATTCGATATTATGATTTGATAATTATGTTTTCCCATAGGCTGGACTCATCCATACTTATTATTTATCGCTAAACAATCTTGCTATTATGGAGTATAATTTTGCGATATTTTACTTAGGAGGATATGTTGCTTTGCTTTAAAGCTTTACAGTTGGTTATCTGAATTTCAAATGAAAATCTTGCGGTTATATATATCTTAGGTTTATGTGGAGATATAATTCCAGTGTATGATTAACAATATCGAATGGCCACCCTTTACAGAATCCCTTAATTTTAAACGAAAATATAATCTTGAATCTTTTTCAAAATTTGTATATAGTAAAAAGCATAAGTTAATTTATTAAGAAAGATATCGGATCTTTAATAAGTTTTATTTTATCCCGAATGAAATTAGTTGGCTCATGAAAACAAGTTAATTATAAAAAAGTGTTGAAATATCGATAAAGAAATAATATTGTGTTTCGAGTTGTATTGAAGATTTTTCTTTTGACAAAGAGTATTAATTATTTCCTTAATTAAAATCACAAATTTGGCATTTACAAGTAGTCTATCGTTCGTCGAACGATCGATAGGATTTTAATTAAAAAACTCTTCCTTATGATAAAACAAATATCTTTAATAGTCAGTGTTGTGCAGAACTTATTATTTTAATAATACCAGAAAAAATATTTAATTAATACATTTTTTAAACGAATAATTTTTCTTGAATACACTTAAAGAATATATTTAATTCTGGTCTGTTAATAATAATATCAACAAGTATCAATTACCGATTTACACTTAATATGTAGTTTATCGCATGTAGCGTTTTTCAAATTTTTTTAATTAAACTTAATTTAAGATAATCACAATTCGTGTAAATAATGTATGAATAGAAAGTACATTTATGAAAGAAGTATTATATGAAATAGTATTAATGAAACTGTTACTTTAAAAGATTAGAACATTTAATATTCAATGTGAATTCTTTAACATCTTTTAGAAAAAAGAAATAAATAATGCAGAATGATTATAAGTTCATTCATTTTTTCTAAATATTTATATGAATTTGAGATAAATAATTTTTTCATCTCTTATGTCATTATTCACTTTATAAATTTTTGTATAGATATAGAAAAAAAAAACTTGAATTAAATTGAAAAATTAAATTCAACTTTATTAAATAAATGCGTATGTTTACATAAATGCATGTTTTTATGTATTTTGTATCAATCTCAAAAGCTTCGATACTATTGATATTGAAGTCGACTGAATAGCTTTCCTTGGCAATCTAACATTTTTATTTAAATAAATAAAATTTAAATGTTTACACTCATTTGAAAAAATCGGTATCAATAAATTTTTATATATTGATTAATATAGGTTTTCAAACGATAAGCTAATCTGAAAGAATGTTCATATTTATAAAAGTTGATATAACTAATTTTTAAGTATAAAAGCTCGAAGGGTAAGTTTCATTTGCTCGAATTTATACAAAATTAAATATTAAACCATTTAATTAAAAAAGTTACATGAAACAAAACAATTTAAAGCTTGTGAAATTAACTTTGATTTATTCATGAGATTTAAAGCTACATGGTTTTACGTTTAGTTTCGCATGCCTTTTGAACAAATTAAAATTTTATTTAAAAGTTACTCTATAGGAAAGGTTATCATTCATACCTTAATACTCGAATAAAATTATTGTTCGAAATCTATTTTGTGCTAAAACAATTCTGCTAACTTTACGTCTAACTATTTTTATGTACATGTAAATATTGTCCTTAGAAGTCTTTATGAAAGCACAAAATTTGCCTATCATCATACTTCAAATATATATTAAACTTTTTTTTAAATTTATATAAGAGCAAAATTTTATCAATAGTATGGCGATTTTTCAAATATTTGTAACAATGTAGTTAATTAATAATTAATAATTATGCTAGATATGCTGCTCGTTTAATGTGCTAATTTAATAAAGGCTTTAATAATATTTAGTTTAAAATGAAAAACATTCTATTATCTTAAAATATTTATTATACATTTATCTGTATTTATAAGTATGAATATTAAAATTATTTTCAGAATGAGATGGCTCTCGAGTTAAGTGAAGAATAAACAAATGAAAAATTCAATCTCTTTGTCGAAAAAGCAAACCTCACATTTCAATTTGCATTGTAATCATATTTCATTCACCGCGAGAGTTTTTCTCATTTTGATTTAATTTTGAAATTCAGCTATGCTATCTTCGTACTTACTATGAAGGACAGACGGTCTTCAATTTGTCTTTCTGACATCGGACGAAAAAAAAATCAAATGACTAAAAGCCATGAAAAGCATGTATATTACAACGATTAGTTGCTTTTCATGAAATGTGAAGTACAAATTAGAGTAAGCGAGAACATTTATTGCAGAATATAAAACTCGTCTTTGCACGATTAAATGTATCTAATTTGGAGTGAGCAGTCTGCTCGTTCTTCTTTGGACTCAAATCCGCGATGAGTGTGAGTGAAGGAGCATAATGGGATTTCGTTAAAACGCCCTTTTAATTGTTCGATTCTATTACTCCAAGAGATGCACAAACGATGTAATTCTTCAAGCTGATATAGCCTTATCTATATCTTTTAATCTTGCAGCAATTTCCTTTCTTTTTTTTTCTTCTTCATTTTCTTCTGGCTTTTTTTTACAAGTGTATGTATATTATTAGTATAAATTTTGAATGGTTTATAGAATAATGAATATGTTTATATATATATATATATATATTTTTTTTTTTCGTTATCTTGCTCTTTAAATATATACGTAGGAGTCATTTAATTCTAAGAGTTTCGTTATTCTTCAATATTTGTCTAAGTAATGGAGTGTATTTTAATGTACATTTGCCAAAATACTATCTCCATTTAAAGTTTTTTTCATGATCATGTAGTTAGATATATTTTTATGATAGTTGCCGTTTGACGATAATGTGCCCTACAGTTATGTTCGTCTATAATAAATTGCCTAAAATCTATATTTATTCGTTATATTTTGCATATTTGTTAAGACATGAGAATTAACAGCATTCAGCTTATTTAACTAAAAAAATTATCTAATTTATTATAAAAAATTTAATTTAAGCGTAATATTACTTGGTCCTGTAGCACATTTAACTATCTTAAAAAAGTTTTATTTCATTGGGTTGATAATATTTAAAAGAAAAAGAAAACTTGTGATTTCCTTTTTCATTTTTAGAATCGCATTAGATTGAATATACATGTATAGATATAATATATTTTTAAGTAGATAACAAAAAATGAGCTCCGAAGGAAACGTATTTCCCATTAAATACGATGTACTTTGGACTTTGAGTCTGATAAAAAATAAGCAGATAAGGTTGTAAATATTTATTTTATATAAAAATATCAAATACTAACTTAAGTTGTTAATGTAATATACAATATTTTTATGAAAATTGTAAATAGCTTTACGCTAAAATAGATCTCCCAAAGGTATTGTATCATTTCTAAAATATAATATATATATATATATATATATATATATATATATAAATGCATGATGCATGCCAATTATATTATATTAAATATATATTTATCAAAAAAAAACATATACAGATATATTATTTGAATATAATATATATCTCAATTATTATCATTTATTTATCCGCTATAGGATTTTTGAAAGAAGAACTTAAAACATAAAACATAATTGAATTTATATAATTATCATACACATTTATATTTTTAATATTTATATAGTCTCATTATTTATCATTATAATGGTATTTCTAAATTACCAATAATTACAATAAATTTAGAAAAAATTTTTTGGCTGGTAATATTATTAATTTAATATATTATTATATATTTAATATATTATACTTTTAATATATTTAATATTGAATTAATAAAATAAAATCATATTCAATATTATGAACAATAATTAAAAAAAAAAAAGAAGAAATAATAAATAGCTCGATATTTCTTACAAATTTTATTAAGTATAAAATTGAAAGTCTTTATATTATAAAATTTATTTGACTGGAAATAAGATATAATAAGTCAAAGCTTTTATGCATATTGCAGAAATGTATTGATTTTCTTTGAATTAGTCGCTTAAATTAATATTAATATTAAACTAATTATAATACTGGCAGGGCAATAATGACGATAACCGTTATAAATAACCGTCGGTTTTATATAATTTCTTATTCATGTTTCTGTTTAGAATCTCTTTCAAACGTATTGTAAATTTTGACTATAATGTTTCTGTAGTTTTTTATAAAATCATAGTGATAATAGAATAATATCTAATTTGTCAGTCTAAATTCTACATATTTTAAGAAACAATTTTAGAGAAAAATCTTTTTTACCTATTTATATCAATGTAATAATTAATATTATAATATATAAATTTGGAAAAGTATTAAAAAATTAATGTAAATTATTTATTAACATACAATTGGTAATAGTATAAAAAATCAGAAATTATTGATAATAGATAAAAATGCTTTCAATATTATATATATCTAGGAAGAAATTAAAAAATTAATTTATATGATTTTATATGATTATTCAAATTTATTTATCATTTTAATCCAATCGATGTGTTACCACAATCATTTCACGATCTCAACTAAGATTAAAGAATAATTATTATTTTCAAAGCAATTTATGTTACATAAAATATGAATTTCTTACATGATAACGTTTGTATTAGCAATGCTTATCCAATTTATTATTTCAGAATTCTGCTTTCAATTTAAAAATATGAAATATAATACAAAATACCTTAGATTAATAAATTGTATTTCACATTACACAAGTCACATTAAATGTGCTGTTGTAAATTGTATAGTCAAATGCGCCATTCACTCATTATCGAACAAAGCAATAACATTTTTTGACTTTATGATTTTCTCTTTTTATTTTCAAATCGATTACTTTATATTTAAAAGGTTAAAAATTTTCCAGTTGTCCAAGAAAAATCCATGTTCTAATAGGAATTTTTAAAAAAATTTTCTTACTTCTCTTTTCTAGGTAATTAATTCCATAAAAAATTTTTTACATCTCACCAAAGTATAATTACTGTTAGTATCTACAGATTTTTTAAAATTATTATTATTTCTTTAAATATAATTAATACCCTTAATTCTTTGTAAGTTTGTTCTCTAAAATATAGCCATCAATTGAAATTTTCGCATCTTTCCACTAGAATAACATAATATATCTGTACGACAGGGAAACTTAAATTTTAAAAGTACAAAGGAAATCTTATCTTCAAATAAGTAATGATATTGGATTTCATAAACAATATTAAATTCAAATCACCGATAATCGATAATTTACTAATATGTATTGCACAAACTCAAATAATATTTTAATGAGGAAAACGTTCATACACTAGAAATTAAAGAAGTAATAATTTATGAAATACTAAATATATTTTACTATCAATGGAATTTTGCGTATAGATAACTTTTAGTTTCGCTTAGGTTATGTTATCATAAAGTACAATATATCATTATGTTATTACACAAGTATGCATTACGTTAAGAACGTTAAAATGTTCCTTCGAAAGCAGTTTTACTCGACTTATGTTTCTTTATAAAATAAATTAACATATTTTAATAAATTTTAAAATTGATTAAGGAATTAAAAAAAGAAAAAAACATTGAAACACAAAATCCATTAAACGTGCTTTAGCCATATTTGAATATATTTCAAACTAAAATTTATGCCAATATCCCAATACTAATTATTGAAATTATATTCATTAATTAAGAGATAAAAAATATTTTTATTTGAAATCTTTAAAATGTACAAGCATTTACTGATGCAACTTACAATGTAATATTGATGTAAATATTATCCCAAGCTACCACATTGTTATTGTGCATAATTGGTAATATGTACTTGTTGTTAAATTTGAATTAAAAGCTATTAACTGTTTTATACAATTTAACATTAAATTATTTTTGTATAAATAAGTTTGGAAGTTACAATTATCTGTAGAATATATACACCTCGAAAGTCGAACGAATGCGACTATCTGATATCTTAAAGATTAAACTAGTATTAAGATTACATAATATTTAATTTCTTTATACCAATAGCAATTATTATGTGTGTTATATTTTCTACATATATAACAGCATAATTTTTTCTAGTATTAGTTACATATCTTTATTTTCTTACCTTCATAAACATAATTTATCGAGATTTTTTTGTCCACAAAATTTATAAAGCAATGTTTGGTAATTGAATATTTCAATTAAAGTAGTAAATATTACTTGAAGACAATTGAGCTTGCATGCTTATAGGATATGTTAAGTATATTGTACCTAGCATTGTTTGAAAAATTATATATTTTTCAATAACTTTGAAAGATATTTTTTTTAAGTAAAACTCGCGAGCATAAAAATACTCGCCAGCATCTTATCGCTTTAATAATAGATGTATGTACAATGCTGTAATATATTTTCCTACCACTATTGATATATCATTATGCTTTAGAAATTATTAAGCATTTAGATTACTTTTGCACTATGGCATTAGGTATTAAAATGCTTGATTTAGATAAAATGTTTAGAAAGATAAAGTGTTTTGGAAAATTGATCATATATTAGATAATAAGTTGAATAATTATAAAATACATTCTAATGAAAATTGCTAGTTTAATAAACATTATAATTATTGTTTAATAAAAAGAAAAGAAAAGAGTTTTATTTTTAGCAAACACAATCTATAAATATTTCAACTCAATATGAAGTAAAATTGATGTACCGAAATTGACGAAATAGTACAGAGAATACCTGAAAGTACTTGGAGTGTGATTAATTAATACTGGAACAAATAGTGTGTTTCCGAGTTCACTAATTTCTCGCGAATTATTAACAAATGGAAATATATGCACACTGGTACACTGTACAAACTAAGCGCGCATCGTAAAAGTATTCGAGTTCGTTCTGGACTAGCTGGTAAAAGATGGAAAATTTCGCATAACGAGATAATGCTTTCTTTGTAACATGTCCGTACCGGAAGCAAATGATGTGCCACTCTTCTAGGGTTGAGGAATGGTTGGTTGCAAGCTCGTAGACAGCAATAAACCGCCGAAGACAATAACACGCGCGCGAGAGCCGAAGAAAAGATGCCTTCACGTATTTGAGCGTGCAAGCATGTGAGCGTATATAACGTTGATTCGGGACAGTAAATATTAAGTCGCGCAAATTCCACAAGCAAGAAGAAATCGCTAGCTTGAGCTACTAAGGATGCATAATCCTGCGCTACTGTGTATAAGAGCATTATGGAAAATATGCTCTGAAATTTATTATTATTACAAAATGATTAAGATATTTCGAATTGAAGATTTCAGCTGAATCTAAATCTTAATTAACTCGGGCTACATGAATATAGCGTTATTTATGGACAATACTTTTGTAATATCGTACTATCTTTCGTTGATCATAAGATACACACACACACACACACACACACACACACACACACAAACACACACATACACACACATATAATCTGGTTAATATCAATTTTATGCTTGAGGTATATGAAAAACAACAGTCTCAAGTGCATATTTTATATCACGATAAAATGAAATAGAATAAAATAAAATTAAAAATAAAAATATTTATTGCAGGATAATTTAAAACAATTTATTGATATTCTGATATTTCAAAGTAAGAATATTTCTTTTAATTTTAATTATTTTAATGTATAAACAAATATTAATTTTTTCCATCAAATTTGATATTTATGTTTTCGTAATTGAATTCTCATAATTCAAACATTTATATAAATCTAAAAATTATTTGAGTGTTAAACTTTTTCCACAGTACTATCTCTTTTCGCAACGTATTTTTTTAAATCCACAGAGAATAGTCGTGAATAGCAGTATAATTAGTTATCGATAATAAATATTAAAATTTTTTTAGCATGTTTATTGGTATTCATTGATTTATTTTATAATTTATCGTGAATATTATTATGAGAATGAAATTTGAAGTCACTGAAACTCAAATATGGAATATTAAATTTACATAATGGTAAGTACATGATATATTTAAACAATTTGAGATAATATTCAAATTTAGGAATGTAAACTGGTAAATATTGTATTTATTGGAAAAGTTTTCTTCCACCAAATTCTTTAAATTTTAATTTCATTCTCAATAAGTTTTTATTTTTTATTTAATGAGAAAATTATTAAAAACATGAAAAAAAAATGCAAAAATAAATTTAATTTATCGACTCAATATCACATAACTATATATTTTACCTAAAATTACATTTTTAAATGCACAAAAAATTTACCAACAATTCGAATTTACAGTAAGCCTGAATCTGTAATATACTTGACATTAAATAAATTAAATTCTTGAAAGTTTATTTTTCATTTATACTGCAAAATAATAGATAATTACAGTTTAAACGATTTTTTTTTCCAATAAGAGAACGAAAAATTCCATTGGCATACATTATATTGCGTTTTGTTAAATTAATTAAATTAATACCAAAAAGTAGAGAAATGACAATTTATTTATTGTGGCTTAATAAATTAAAATTTTATCATATTTATTGAAAATATTTTTACAAATTTCAAAAAACATTAATGATATCATGAATTGTAATAGTGCAAAAGTTTTAACTGACTTTAAATTTATTCTAAAATAAGTTATTTAATTTTAAAAAATTGAAATTGAACTTTATGCAATCGGTTTAGCTTTTTCATTGCTTATTGCCCGTACTGATATTAACACACAACATTTGAAAAAATAATCATCTGAATGACCCAAGTATTACCACAAAAGAAAAATATCAATTATAATTTATTATAATGTTATTATTTAAGACAAAACATTTATGTTAGCTATTAGGAAATTTTTTTTGAGCTATTACGGGAAAAGATTACACTTTGATTAATTTGACTTTTATGAATTTATTGACTTATCGGGTTAAAATATTAAGATAATTAGAGAAGATAGAAAAAGATATGCATTTACATCGTATATATATTTATATTTTATTTGTATATAGTAATTATCTGAATTATTTTAAGCAATAGACTGTGAAATATTTCATAATGTTAGAAAATGACGATATATATGTATATGTATATATTTAAAAATCTATAAACTAAAACTACAAAAGTTACATCTATATACGTAAAAATTGTGACAACATTATAACTTTTTAAAAAAATATCTTTTCTACAAGAACAAGATGAAAATATCAATAACGTAAATATTAAAAATGTCGAGTACAATATTCTGAGATAAAATGTAATATTTGAAATAAAATAGTTTGAACAGCAATTTACAGTTTATATTTCGGAAATGATTAAAATTGTATTTAAATTTTGTCAGCTATACATGTAGGTAGTCGTAAGCGAGGAAGCAGTGAAAAGAGTAGGTCAGTGGTCAGACGTTATATTGTATCCAAGAATCGATCCAGAGTCGTGAATATACCTGAAAGAGGAAAAAAGATTGTTTGCCTTAAGGGCCTCATATTGGTTATATCTTTGATTGAAATCGTATTTTTAGGTTGCGGTCGCCTGCATTTCTCTGCATTTTCCAACTATTACCGAGATACAAGATAGAGGAAAAGCCTGGAAGTCGAGGCACAACGAGATGAGAAATGCAATTATGGAAAATTTGTCTGCAAGCTCGTAAGGAAAATCATTGAGAGAAAGAATAGTTGGTGAAGGTATGTTTGACAGGGAGTCGAGTCAAGAAAGAAAGCACGAATGAATGATAAAAAACAAAATGGTAGAAAGAATAAGACACGCTGCATCGGCACTGTTTCTAGCGTTTAAAGGCAGCAGGAGACACCGAGATAATAAAAACGGGACAGTGTCTAAGAATCAACGATTTTTCATGCTCTCTTAATGCTCCTACGTCCCGGTTGATTTGAGTTTGTGAAAAGTTTGATGAGTCTCGATTAGCATTTAAGCTTGGAAAAGACTTGGTATTCCAAATAGACTCACAAGTCGAGGATAATAAGCGGAAGAAATATATTGTGAGTGCGGAGGTTAGTATGATAGCGATGAGGATGAGTCATTTTTTTTTCAGTGATATGTCATTGGGATTGGTTTTTGATAATATTGCTGTGCGCAGCTCTTGTTATTTGAATTCTTCGCACCAACAAAGGTGATTAATCCTTGCGTTGATATTCGAAAGTATAGCTCGCGAAGCTTTTTCGATTTCCTCTTGAATTCTCAGGCTTGGGTAAAATTTTATAAAGACCGAAATAGAATTGTCAGCAATATCAGCGATGCACCCTTGATACAATTTCATTAAATTACAGTTTGCATTTTATATTTACCAAGCATTAGCAATGAATTCACTTAAGTATAAAAGTCCGAATTGCTCTTTTCCAAAATAGAGATCTACACTACATAGTAAATTCAGTATTAATTTCTACGAAATTTCAATCATCCATTAAATAAAGTAAATATTGAATTAAAACTGCATACATCATAGAATTTGTTATCAAACGCTTTAAGTGATAAAAACTATCGAAATTTAATGTTGAATATTA
Source organism: Ceratosolen solmsi marchali (assembly GCF_000503995.2). Classification (NCBI taxonomy): domain Eukaryota; kingdom Metazoa; phylum Arthropoda; class Insecta; order Hymenoptera; family Agaonidae; genus Ceratosolen; species Ceratosolen solmsi. The sequence continues at coordinate 2,874,543 of NW_011948433.1, read as the reverse complement.
TTTTAAAGTAAAAATTACAAGAAAATATTTTTTTATCACATAATTTTATTATTACACGAAAGCCCACACGCACATGTATACATTCAGGCATTAAAAATTGACGTGAATGTTGAGATTTTTTTCAGGTTTTATGAACCTGAGAATTTTTCGAAATTATGTCTGAAAATTGTTCTAAGCTTTGTTTCTTTCAACTTTAGACTATTTAAACGTACAATTTTGTTGATTTAAAATTATAGTTTGTCCGTTAGAAATGTAATCTTGAAAATAAATAAATATTGCATATGCATATGACGAGAATCGAAAATTCAATTTTCAAAATTACAGTGTGTTTTTAATTCATGAATTGCTAATAAATAAAATAAACTTACTGGTCAAATATATAAAATAATAATAGTCATATTAATAGTGAAATATTAATAATGAAAGCTTAAAAATGATATAGGATGAATTGCAAGTTTCTTGTATATTCCTTAGGTTAAAATATAATATGTAATCTCATATAAACAATCGAAGTCCATATGAAAAAGTAAATGAATCTAAGTGAGAAAAGAGATTTAATATGATTATGAATAACCGGTAATATTAAATAGTTTTGCCTCATAAAAAATTTTATTATACAAATTTATTTATATATTTTAACCTGTTTTATACTAATATCACCTTAAACCGTTATAATTATCTTACATTTTCATCCAATGATAATTTTGAAAATACTTAAATACGTCTATATATACATATCAGTAATTATTTTCGGATAATTGAAAATTTTCGGAGAAAATTTGAGATGTCATAACTTTAAATATTTCTAAAATAATAGAATCGATTATAATGAAATTTCAATTAAATTTGTAGAAAAGTTTTAATTAGTAACAGTTATATAAGCATTTGTAAAATATCTAATATCTAATATTATTGAAGCTTGGAAGTTAAATGAAACGAATAAAGCTTGTCTTAATAAAATATTATTATCAACTTTCAGTGAATTCAATTAAAAGATATTTCACACGAAAACAGTAATAATTAATAATGTAATTACATACAGATTTCAAAATGGTTGCGTATTATTTAAAATTTATGAAAGTTAACTTTACATAATGATGCAATTGAAATTTTTTATTATACCAGAAGATTGCCAATAAATTGATTTTGTTACAATTATAATAGAAAATCAGCTCTCCAGATAAGATTATGATATTGACTTTAAATAAATAAATATAATTTATTGTTTAGCGCTACACAGATATAGTTTTTCTCAATTAAGTTTTGCTTTGAATTTCAGTAGCTCCGTCGAGCGCATTTCATAACGCATTTAATTACGCAGCTATAAATCGAAAATATAAATATAGAACGATGCGCCTACATAAACTCTCGAAATAACGAGCGGAATATGAAATTAACAGTCGAGCTTGCGTCGATTTTAGGCGCAGGCAACACGTGTTGCACCACGACTCCAGTAATTCGCGCCCTCGGAAATTCAAAGCTCGCCACTTACGTGGCGCCGTAGTCGCTCGATGCCGCTGCTTTGATCGCGACTAGAGTGTAATTAAACGGGATAGGAAGCTGCGACGGTCCCGATCGATCATAGATTCATATTATCGAGAAAACCGATACATGAGAATAATCGCTGATATTCTCATGCGCCAAGGAAGCGAGATTTTCGAATCGAGTAAAGTGGACTGGGGGTGGAGGAGAGGCACGGAACTGCTTGGAAAAATTCATCGGGATGGCGTACTCTTTATACTATATTACGTTCTTCTTATTCGGCGTATGAGTTTGCGCTTTGCCCTTCTCGTGGAATGAATTGGATTTCTGCTTTCTTTAAGCGAATGCATCCGTGATTAAGATTTGTTCCGATAGCCTTTGCAATATTCCGGATCAACTTGATATTAAAGCTTACTCGAATTTCATTGTGACGGGTAATTTTGGAAACGATAAGATTGATGTAAATTTAAGTGCGATTTTATATCTGATAGCGTTAGGGAAATAAAATGCGAATTTAATATCTCGGATGAGAATATTACGTTAAATACTAAACGAAATTATTATTTTTGTCCCGCTATTTTCATGGACTGCTCTTATACGAAACTAAATCTATAGTTTAGCGAACGAACAAGCAAAACTGTATTTTGATATCAAAATGCAGACTACTATAAATAAGGTCAATGGGAATACTAATAGACTTTAGATTGTATTTAGAATTGTAATTTAGAATTTATTCGCTTCATATACGCAATTTGGTTTCGGGGCGCGTTAAAATTCACCTCTCACACCAACGAATGTAACTCTCCCAAGCAAGAAATCAGCGCATGAACGTTTTAGTGCTGCATACGTGTAGAAAAACATAAGAATACGTTTGCAGACGAGTTTCCCATGTCACCGCGAATTCGAGTTTACATGCAAATATACATCTGCTTAGCCAACTGTCCTAGCGAGTCCCAATTCGATGAATGTCGGCTGAGAAACGACATGCTGCACACTTTCATATCGATGCCGGCCAATTGAATTTCATGAAAGATGTGCAATATTATTTTTATCGCTGTAAATATTTATACATATGAATACGATGATATTTAAGTTACACACTTGAATTTCATTTTATTTTTATATCTCGACCCCGTTGAAACGAACGAGTGGCGCGTAATGTATTATTTTCCTATTTAATTTAACATGAAGAAAGATAAATGTAAATTTTGTCTCAAAATAAAGTAATATACTATCCTGGTCATTGGAAGAGTTGATGTAGAAAACGGGAAATTAAGAAACCCACGGTCAAAACTAATTTTCCCCTTTTTAATGGATACCTGTAGTAAGTACTAAAAAGCACTTTGTGCGAATGGTAATATTTATGCGCAATAGACAATTTTATTACGAAATGCAAGTATAATTCAATAATCTGTGAAAATACTTTGTTACTGAGAAAACGTAAAATTACAACAGAGAATATTTAAATTATCTAAAATGTAAAAGAAATTCCTCATTTGCGTAAAACGTAACGTTAGTCATTTTCTCTTATAAAATACGTGAATTTTGTCATTAGTGTACGTCGTTATTGTACTTTTTTTTCGTCATTATCATTAAATTTAATATATTGCGGTAAATTTACGTATGTGCTTATTTTTTTTTTGGTTTTTTTTTGTTTGTTTTTGTTTTGCGTATCTAAAAACATATCGATAGCATGCTTTAAGTAATCCCATGCGCAATATTTTTTAAACGTTAGAGTCCAAGAACTGTAACGTGAAAGCACTTAAAATCAAGTCTACGATCATTAATTTCTCAATTTCTTCTTTGTAATGTTCTTTTATTCTTAATGTTTGCGAGTACGTGTAACAACGTGTATAAATGTATCTGTATACATTGAGGTTCCGAGTTCTTGTGCATTGATCATCGAAACAGCAAGTGTACATATACGCAATACGAAGCATGTAAATTATCGATCGATTATAATTTGCATATGAATAAGTTGCCAGACGTGAATTATGGACCCGTCAAAAAGTTAGCAACCATACTGATAGTAGAAATCCGTCACTGGTATATATCTCGCAATGCACGATAATGTTAGATATTTTTATTCTGGACACGAGTTTAATGTAAATTTGTTATAGTCTGATTTTATTTTCAACATTTTCATTCGGTAATCCAATCAATGTTTGAAAGGAAAGGTGAGAAAATCATATAACATCATTTTGATGGATTTTTTAATTGGCATTGGCATTGGTTGTCGACAGCGATATTCCATGTAGAATAACCAAAGCATAAATATTAAGGTGCTCACTGATGGGCCTTTATTATCCATACTCAAGAAAATATTGACCAATAACTAATCGCTAATATATGCGTACATTATATGGAATTGTAAGCTTTATAATCGTGAAATAAGATTGGAATGATCGATTGGTATGGCTCATTAAATGTTAATAAAAGTATTTTTATACATTATGAATAACCACTAATTCACAATCGATATTTCAGATTACAATACTTTTTAAATATCAATATATTCTCACAGACCGCCATTCTCATAGAACTGAAATGTTGATAAATTGAAAATACTTGAAATATTTTTAAATCAGTTTAACTTCTGCTGAAATGATGTTCTAAATTATTAAAGGACAAAATAAATTATGCCAAACATCGTATGAGAAAATTTCTTATATCGAGTAGTTAATCATTTTTTATGTTATTTTTAATTGAATTACAAAAAATAATTGCACCCGACTAAATTCTTATATTTAATAAATTTGAAAAAATACTACTTCAAAAGAATTTCTAATTATATTTCTATCATTTAAAAAAATAATAAATAAGATTGTAAATTCTTTTACTGTTACAATAAGAATGATCATTTCTCAAAAAGTAAATATTACAAATTAAACGAAGTTAATAAGTAATTGAAAGTATACATTTGCAAATGTAATTGGGCACCAATGCGCAGATCACGAAATTATAATATTTACTAATTCTTCAAGTAAATAATATTTTAAGCAATTGTTATATTTTACTTTTCGGATAAATTGTCATATTTTATATTTATACATTATCATATTTATATTTATATTTATATTTATATTAATATATCTATATTTATACAGCATCAGTTTGTATAAAAATTATTAATACAAATTAACGGTTGTTTGAAAATGTTGTTTATATATATCAAAATATATATTAAGCATTAAATATAAGGAAGCATTATTTAATTTATTCATTGGATTATTTAATTGCAAATAAGTATTAAGGCACTAAATCGTAGCAACGTGATGAATGAAAAATATCGTGCTTATTATATATATATATATATATATATATATATATATATATATATATATATTATATATTTATTAATATACAATTATTTTATTATAAATAAACTGATCATTATAATTATTTTTACTGTTAATTTGGCTTAATAATTTGATAATCTATGAAAAGGTTATTGAATTTCGCTGTAGGATAATAAATTAAGAGAAGATAAAAATTTAAATTCAAATATACTTGTACTTAGATTTTCAGTTGTTAGTTTGTGTTTATGTGTATAAAATAAAAGTTACATATAAATTAATCAAAGATATCAATATAAAACACTTATATATTAATAGTGCCAGTAGAAGTACTTAGAAACTTTATGATGTCCGGTGATTACTTTTCAGCGATTTAAATGCAAATTTAATTCGCTACTTTGATTTCTCTAATTTTACATATTCAAATTTTAAATGAGACTTTCAGCAAATAATTCTATCCTGTACCATACTATGGCTTATTAGTAAACTTCTGTGATTAATTACTTTATATATTATGATTTACGATAAACTTCATGGGATAGATGCAAATCGATGCATTCTTATTCTATTTCGAATATTACGAAATTAATAAAACCCGTAAAATTAATATTACTCAGTAGTAATAGATGTTTTGTATGTAATAATTTATTCATTTGTATGTATGAAACAGTTCAAGACATTTTTCAAAATTATGGAAACAGAGTAATATGTCATATAGTATATAAAATAATTATCGGATTGTTTTTAAGTTACAAACACTTAAAACTTCTTTATGTCACAAGGAAGTTACACATCTCCACATAAAAGGGCCACGGCCCTTTAGTTGATTGAAGAGGCGAGTTAAAAGGTTGCACAGCTGTCGCCGTTTACGTAAAAGAACGTCAAAAGATCTTCATTACCAATAGCATGTAAAATTTTTATCATAAACCTTTAAATATATATATATATATGCATTTGCGCGTGCGCGCGCGCGTATATTTGTGTGCGGGTGTGTGTGTGTGCGTGCGTGTGTGAGCGCGCGCACGCATGCGCGTATATATTTATGCGTGCGCACGTGTGTGTGCGTATATATTGCAAAATTAATCATTAATGTATGTACAAGTTAGTGTCAGTGTCAGCAACATCGGGGAAGAGCAAACGTTGCGGCATACATACTTGGAAATTTAATTGATTTATTATTGATTTGAGGTAGAGAGTATAGTAGATTGAATGTCGACAGAAAATCATACGATACATATTAGAAAAATAATAAGAAGAAAGAGGTAAAGTGAAAAAATAGCATTAATAGAGTTAATTTATATAAACAGTATGTGGGGGAAACTGAAAAAAGTAGTTTGGAATCGTAAGTCGTTTAGGAAATATATCGAAATGTTCAATAATATACAAGTTAATTTTTTCCTATTTGAAAATTTATAGATGTATGGCTGAAGAATTTCTTTCGTATATGTAAACAAACCTTTATTACACGTGAACCCATACGAATGGTCTTTTCAAAGTTTATCATATTTATTACCTACCGCATAAATATTATCAAATTTCATTTTATCATTTTTTCATAATTAGTTTTTCACTATAGTTTATTAATTTTCACAAATTTCTTTAAAATTCTACATATAAATGCTTCATTACGCATATATACTTCTTTACATACATAATGCATTATGTATATGAAAATACAGTAATGGATCAACGCAATTACGGCAATAAATTTTTTTTATATTGATTTTCATGTAAAGATCCTACTAAATTTATCGATTGCGAATATTAGATAGTAAAAGGTTCTATATTATAAGTTGAGTGGTAATCTATTGGATAATATAAAAAAATATTATCTCTACTAGTATAAATTTCTTGTAAGTTTAAAAAAGTATATATGGAAGATATGTGGCAATAATATTAAAGGTTTGAAGTTCGATGAACAGCGTATTATCATTTAATAAATAAAAACAATTAAATTACCTAACACTATGTATTATTTGTTAAAACAATTTCAGAATTCTTAATCTCACTTTTAACTTTCAAAACATATAAATTCTTTACTCGTTCTAATCTAATTATTATCGAATAAATTCTTTTTATTTATATCTGTAATTTTTAGTATTTCAATACATTTTAATAATTAAATATTAATGATTGATTTTTTAAACTAATAGAAAACTTATTACTTAAGTAATGAAATTGAATTTTATTACGCAGCTAATTCATTTAGACTATTAAAAACCTGACAATTAATCGATAAATCATTGTTACAGGGAAAAATAGATGAGCAGAGAATATGCTATCTTAATTATTTTAAAATAAAAGATAAAATCAATAAATAAATTACATATTGATATGTTTAAATTAATGATATATTTTGTGAATTAAGTTGTTGACTACTTTCATTTTTGTGTTAAAATGGTGAAAGTGATTTACGTATTTATTATTCGTATGTAAAGGAGAAGTGCGTTTGTATGCTTTGAATTCTCGATAAAGATAAAGTAAAAATAATAAAGTTTTTTTTTTAGTAAGAAGCACAAGCTATCTGTTTAACAAACTTTATAGTTGAGAGAAGAATTTACAACTATACAACGAGATAGAAAAAGATGTTTTTGTATCTATTTACATTTTTAAAGAAATTCTTTGGTAAAAGTATTTACTCCGAATTTATTTGTTTATTTGAAATTTCAAAGCAAAGTAAAATCTTTAATAGAATGTCTTATTGCGTTTCTTAAATAAATTAATAGTATAAAATTCAATAATTAATTTTATTCAAGCTTAATCAAAATTAATTGAAAATTATATCACTAAAAAATGTAATAAATGATGTGGTTCCTTTATATTTCAAATTCGAAAAATGTTTTGAATTTAGTTCTCTTTATGATTTTCACGTACAATTTTCATTTATTATTTATTATACTCAATGAATATTCATTAAAAGTTTATCCTATATCATCTCGTATATTTCAATTTATAATTGGATACTTATTATGAACTAATATTTCAGCATTTAAAACTGTTGAATAATTAAATAAACGAATAGATCTCTAATATATTAGCGTTTCTAAAAATGAAAAAAAAAAAAGAAATCGAAACTTTATCAAATACTCAGAAGTATTGTAGGAGAAATTCTTTAAACTGCTGATAAATTAAAATGCCTATTATCATTTAGAATACATTGGATATGGTAAATTCAATTAAATATACAGACTTAATAGTGTGCAAATGAATTATCGATAAGCTCAATCGTATATACCAGCTTCCGTCCTGATTAACTGTAATTTTCATTTCCAGATGACGTGCATTACGAGAGGTTTCGCTCTAGTAGAATCGTAGATCTCCCATAATGTAATACACACTGCACCTCATAATACGGTAAGGGATTTATGAGGGCTATCGTCACAATAATCACTCACTGTCAAGTTTCTAAAGACTATTGGTTTACAATCTTTATCGTCATCATAGACGATATCATTTACTACGTAATTACTAGAAGGCTAAATGCTTGCCTACTGAATATGAAATCATGTGTGTTCAAATCAGCTAGAATAATAAGAGGGTTTTGTGAGCAACACATTCTCATATTTTGTATACCTGTAGCTATTCAAGTGTTAATACAGTTTCTTATTTATTATTTCAAACCATTATTTATATAATTAGGATTAACTGTCTTTTCAACATCAATCTGCATATTAATGTTCTTATCAATAAACTTTACTTTGATGAAGCAAGTTACGGCGAATATTCAGTGTTTTTCGCATGCAAATATCTTTCATTATTATTGAGCTGTCAAATACAAAATACGAAAGAATTGTTATTAAAGAAAACAAATTCCATTGTGTTCATATTAAAAATAAAAAAGAAAAATACTCAAAAATTACTTAAGATAAAAAAATTATTTAACGATGATTTCAGAAACGGTATATTTTTCAGGTATTTAATGCACTTTACGTAACTTATAGGCCAACATTGTACTAGAATTAATGAAAAATCGATTCATTAGTTGAAAATTTATCTAAGAGCTAATAATTGTAAAATAATACGGATTATCTGGTAAAAAATCTTTCGCTTAGGTTATATTTCGAATTGAAAAATTTTACATGTTTTTATTACAATCGTTTTCGTTGTTTATCGGTTTAATTAACATTTCCGATATAAGATGAAAATTTATTGATATACCTACGATTTTTTAATTTGTTTTTGTTACTATTTAAAATTAAACAATTACCAAACGATTTATATGTCGTAACCACTATTATTGCATTTTAAAAGAAAGATTATTTTTAAAATGGTATACATTATAATATTAAAATTCGTTAAAAACTATCAAGTATTTTTTCAAATCCAAAGCGTTTATTATTTATATTAAATATTATAATTTTGTGTGTGGATGAAGATTTATGAAATAAATAAAAATCTTTTTTTTTTGTATTATTATTAAAGTTTTACTATTTTAGAAAGACTCAAATATTATTATTTTTAAAATGGGAAAATAGAATAGATTTATATATTATTTTGAAATGTATATAAATAATTATTACACAATTCACATTTTAATTACATTAATTCTATTATTATTATTATTATTATTATTATTATTATTAATATTATTATTATTATTATCAATCATATTATTATTATAAATGCAGAATTCGTATAAATAATATTTTACATATTATTATTTCCATCTATTGTTTAAAAATAACCGTGGTTTATTCAAATAATTTAATTTTAAAGTTTTGATATAAGAGATATATAGAATGAAGAATACGCGTATAAAGAATTATAAACAAAAGAAAAACAAAAACATATATCTAGTGATAATAAAATATACAAAAATATTTTATTTTACGTATTTATAATAAAATGTGTTTTTCATTGTATAAATAAAAATTATAAAAAGCATAAATTTGAAAATTTATATAGAGCAGAGTGAAAATTTACACCCACGCATATAATAACATACATTTATATGTACAAAAATTGATGTATTAAATTTAATTAAAAACAATAGAGGCCTTTGATATATTTTGCGTGACGATATTATATCAATTTCGGAAAAGCGCAGTGCTTATTTCAATAATTAATCGAGCAATATTTTATAAAATTAATTGAGATCAACAAGAATGATTAAAACCTATTATGCATTTTGAGTTAAAATTAATGTTCTTATTTTTAATGTGAAATTTTATTTGTAATCTATGTGGACTACAAATTATTGCTATTTTAAAAAAAAAAGTCATTTTGCTTTAAGAATTGAAAAATCTATGAAATTACATTGTTGTTAAAATTAATGTAAATGATAAGAAAATAATTCCAAGGCAATTTTCATAGATTTAAAGAAATACAACCAAGCCGTGTTTGAAGGGATTTTTCTTTTTATTTTCATAGAATAAGTTTGTTGTTCTATTTAAACATAAAATATTCGTTCTAAATTAATCAAAATATTAAATTAGAATTTTAAAAAGTGTTTAAAAATTTTGATTGAAAATATTTAAAGCTTTCAACTAAATTATTACGCATTGGATATGTTTTGCTCTTAGTAATTGTATATATAAACAATACGCTGCCACCATAGTTTTCAATGCATATCATTAATATAATTAACTTATATAATAGTAGCATCATGCATAATACTAATTTCTTATGTACATATCTATTTTCTTTGAATACATCTCATAGTATGGAATGATCATTATGTAGGGTTATGCCTTATAGTTATAGCATAAGCTTGGGAACTATTTAATCTTATATTAATTGTACATAATTGACGTATGTGAATTCGTATATCATTACTTATTACAAATTTTATTTCAAATATATATATAATTTTAAAATTAGTATATCGGTGTATTAGTATATATATATATATATATATATATATATAAATAGTTGCAAATATAGTTTTTAAATTAAAATTGTAAATATTTATCTTAATATTATTTTTAATTTTGAGCAAAATAATATAAAATAATAAATTTAGTTAATTACAAAATTTAATCAAATTTAACTTACTTCAATTTGAAAGGTTGAATTTATTTAATAAATTTTCATCACATCGTAATCAATCTGTTGCATAGTTTTCTTTTTAAGATTTCAAAGACAGATTTTTTTTAATCGTGATCATAAATCAATATTAAAAATATTTCATGCTTGGAAATGAAATTTAACCGAATTTATTATTATAATGATTTGAGGTTTGAAATTAGCAAGCAGAGTTCATGTATCATTCTTCTTCTTTCTTTTATTTTTCGTACTTAGTAATTGTTTTAACACGTGCTCTCAAAGAGAATAAATCTGTTATTTTCCTTTTGTTGGCCACTAGCTTATGTCGATGCTTACTCTTGTAATAATAATTTGTAAAAACGCGTTCGGGCCTGTATATCCGGAGTGCAGGCATTTGTTAAAATTTCAGTGCGGCTAGTTTGTACATAATGCGGATACGTCCATTATCACAGACACGGATAACACCTTTTGCACTGCGCCCATCGTGTTCGGATTCATCCTGTGTGCTGCGATTGATTTACAGACTTTATCTGAGTCATGCAGCATGCGGAGCCGCTCGTACTCATTTCAGATTACGTTCGTGCAAAAGCATTCAACAACTTGATCCCACAATCGCTCTCTCATTTTAGTTTCCAATTCTCGACGCTGGATATTTTCCAGATTATTTAGTATAATCTACCTAAAATTTGACCTTTTGTCCTTGTACGTTTGTCTTGCTTATTTTTCAATGGAATAATTAATACTGTTCATAAAGAGTTGTAATTAATATGTGCTTGACTAAATTCGTAATGAATTTCCGACAATGTTGTTAATTATATTGTTTAATTTTACATTAGTGTATAAAAGAGATGCATATTATGTTATGAATATAGAGTGAGATGATAAAACGCATTCGATATCATTGAAACATAAAAAAATATTATTTACGTTTTTAATTGAAATATATATATATATATATATATATACTGATACGTATACATACAGTTTTTTTTTTATATAATTTAATGCTATTTGAGTATGTATGTTTTATTATGTTGCAAATGTAAATCATGTAATAAAGTTTTAAGAGTGCATACAGCTTTCATTACGATCATAGTTAAAGTAGTGAAATTTAATGACTACGCGAATGAAATAAGAGTGAAAGATGAAATTTGCGAAAGCGCGTTTAAAGCCTTCTTTTCTTTTAGAATTAAATTTGTCGGAGAGGACAGCACGGAAGGAATGAGTAAAAATGGGCCAAGAAGTATTTACATCGTCTATAACATTCATTGTATCGTGTCGTCTGCAATAAAGTTTCTTATTTGTCTTCATCCTTGTTACGTCTTCGTTTTTTCCACTTCTTGCGCGGGATATACAACAGAGAAAGCAACAAAGGTGGCTGATCCCACTATTTTTCATATTAAAAAGATTATCCCTATAATTATGTAAATATTTTTTAGTTATGAAAACAATTTCGTTAATCAGATTGAAAAATGTAGGTTAGTTGTAAACGACGTATATCGAATTTTTCATAGAAAAATCCATAATCTAAACTCGGGATCTCTGTATAATATTTCTTATAATAAAAACATTAATTACTGGTATACTTTATTACAAACGGTATAATAGTTTTCAAACTTAGTCTAATATAAAGTAGATTATCTGCCGTGGTAAGATTTTAGTTATATTTACTGTATCCATTACAATTCAAATGACATTATAATAGCACGTAGCAAGTAATTATTATTAGAATTTAAATTACTGATAGATTGTGAATATATTTAAGAGAGAAAATAATAATATTATGGAATAATTATAGTAAATTTTTTTAATGATGATGCCGTCATTGTATTAAATGTTTAAATGATGTAATAAAAATTACTATTGCATGATCCTGATTACAGTTTTTCATGCAGTAATATTATACATATGTATATGTGTGTGCGTGTGCGTGTGTGTGTGTGTGCGTGTGTGTGTGTGTGTGCGCGCGCGCGTGTGTAATTGCAATTGTATTTTAAATACATTTTAGAAAGAATATATATAGATTTTTCTTCGCCAATATTATACTCAATATTCAGATTTTTGTAGTTTAAAATAAAACTTATTTCGTTTAAGTTTGATCAATGAATTTTCAATTTTTAATTTATTCCAAATGATTAAATCGTTGTTTTAAAAAATTAACCTTTTCTGAATGTAATAAAAATAGTTGCAAATATTGCCGAACTATTGAAGTAATTTCATATTCAATAGTTTTGAATAGTAATCAAATTCTCGTCATATAAGTGAAGCAAATATTTTTACTGCTATTGACTTATAAACGAACTAACGAAGAGAATTTTTTAATGTATTATGCATAATAATCTGAACTTTATTTAAAATATTTTAAGTCAAATATATTTAGTTAATATGAAGTATATAAAACGTGATTTTTAATTAAATTACAACAAACAATATTGTGCCCAGATAGTAAGAATTTTTAATTTGTAATCTGAAGACAGATTATACATGCAGAAAATGAAAATGTATTAAAATATCACTTCAACCTATCTATTGTTTTAATTAAAATATTTGCATCATATATTGCAAAATGCTCAATAAATTAATAAAAAAGTTGATATAAAAAAATCTGCAGAATAAATTTATTCTAAATTGTAAACGAAAAATAATGGAGAATTTATTACATCAATTAAAAACATTATTTACAATTAATGCTCCAAGTATTCAAGTTGCAATATAATTGTTTTTGCAGTATGGTGTAATTTATAAATCTAGTATAATTATTATTTATTAGTAGCATTATTATTGTTATGTTATTTGCTTTAATATAATAAATTTTAATTAAGAACATTATAGTACAGTAATGTAATCAAACATAAAATGAATTTATCATTTATTCTAGGAATTTATGGATTTCTGTTTTTAGGAAGAATATACATAGAATTTAAAATATTTGTTTATATTTTTTGAAGGAAAGTAAATCAATTCAGTATGATGGTAGCTTAATAATAATTGTAAATATGTATCAACAATAAATCTTGCTTTTCATACATAATGGAATTCCTTAAAAAGATGTTTTAAAATTGTGAAATATTGCAGTAGTGAACGATTGCCGGAATTAAATAATATTAATTTTATTAAAAGCCGGGTGTAGATTTCATTCTGGATCGATTTATTGAACTCGTGATAAAGGGTGTTAGAAACTCTATCTTATATTAAATGAGAGGTAGAATGATGATTTATGTAATCAGTTACTTTTTGCTCCTTTTTATACAATATTAACTGAAGATAATATAAGAATTTTCCCATTATTGTTGTTATTATTTTACTTTCTCTCTGTCACGTATTCAAATTTTTACCAAACTTTTACGCATTCTGTCTAATCATAAAATTACTATACTTTTGATCATTAAATAATTTCATCAATAAGTTTTAAATTCATCAATAAAGCAAATTTTAAATTCAAACTTATTTTACGAAAATTTTACGAAAAATATAATCGTGAAAATTGATGTGATTTGTTAGGTAATCTTATTTTCTCCTGATTTTCAAAATTTAAAATAATATATGAATAATATAAAATAATTTTAAAAATTGCATATGATTTGGTGGATTGCATATATGCGTTGGACCATAATGAATTACATAAATGAATATGGTACATAGAAACTGAATAGCTATTTAAATATTTTGAAGAAAATAATTAAATTCGTTGATACAATAAATTGAAATAACAAAGTCGTATATTATATTAAGATGAAAAGAGTCGCATTGTAAAGAGTTGAGTAATACATGCAGTAGCGATACAAATTTATTGCTTATATATAAGCAGTTTGATATTAATGAAAACCGTTTATTGACTGAAACTTTAAAGTGCAGACGATGAGAGTTAGAAACTATTTCTTACTTAATATTATATTCATTCTTTGCATTAAGAATTAATTATTTATTTCATTAAATATGTCTCTTTCATCATCTACTTACTATCATTTTTATTTAATTATATTATTGCTTTCTGTATATTTATATTCGTATATATGGGTCATATTAATCTCAGCCATTCGATTAATCGTTATGGTATTCTATGGTTTTGTAGACCTAATTCGAATTTTTAGAGATATTAGAGTTCATTACAGTTAAATATTCTCTCTTTGTGATTTATGCTTATATTTACAGCTCTTGGATGGATCGATATTGTTACAGATACATATATGCATAGGCATTTTTATGATAATAAATGATCAGTGTTCATGTTGGACGTTTATAAAATATTTTGTAATTTGTATAAAGTTGATGTCCATTATACGGACTTACTTTTAATTAAATGTAAAGCTTTTATTACTCAATTTTTAGTGGAATCAATATTTTCTCATAACGTTAAAAAAATTAAGAGGTATTGATATAAAATAATTATGGGCTAATTGTTATTTAAATTATAGATAATTAAACATTAATTAAAAATTAAATATTGATATGTAAGAAACAATTAGTAAAGAGATATTATATAGGTACAAATCTATATTTTTATCGTTATATTAATTTATTAAATTCGTTAGTGAAAGTATTCGAGAACAACATTATCTTTCTTTGTTTTTAAGAGGGAATACGAAAGGTTTGATTTTATCCATTAACTATTTATTAACATGTATATGTGTGGTCTGTTAGTATTGGTTTCAGTACTACTTTTTAAGAAAGTCGATTGTTTATTAACATACAATTTCATGGCGCTAAATATTAATATCTGGGCCAATTGTATATTCCAAACTCATTTGGAATCGTAATGAAATTGAAATATTTTTACAAATATTATTATTTCTGCAATATAAATTAGTTTTGCAAATATTTTTTACTTGCTTATAGGTTCATTTATGTTAATAAAAAGTGCTTCCAATTTATTTAGTCAGAAGAAATATTAAAAATTATAAATAATGTTGAAAAGATTGCAATTATTTTCAACATTAACCATAAATTTTCTTTAAAATCTAATTTTTGAAGCTTTTATCAAAAATTTCGTTTTTAACTACTAGACTAATTATAAATATTTAGATGGAATTTTCTTGGTTAATAAATGTCCCCTGATATGAATTTTTTAATTCTTTCCCGTCCTCTATAAGTAGAAAGATTATGTAATATCATGTCTACCGAAGAGGTAAAACATACCAGTCTATTTTATAAATTGACATCTTTCCAGTAAGTATTTTGAAACACTATTTTATTAAATTGAATATTAAAGAAGAAGCATACAAGGATTTAGTTACAATTTATTTATCGACCGCATTAATTTATTGTTATATTAATATTTAATTGAAGTGGAAATTTGTAACTGTCAAGCGTATAATAATTGTTTATATATTTTTAGTTTTATAAGAGCAAAAGGTCAAGATATTTAAAGATGGATTTAAAAATAAAAATAATGAATTACCAAAGTGGGGAACAAAGTAAGAAAACTTTCCGAATCTAACAATCTTAAGAAGTCTTAATGTACAATATATAATGAAATATATGGTATTAGGAAATATCCAATAATATGACTTTATTTGTCATTACACCTATTGAACAATGTAAAAAGTAAAAAATTATCTCTCTCACGAGTCAAACGAGTTATTATTTAAAGAAAGACGTAAATGTTCGTCTGTATAAGTCGATAATGATACTTTAAATACTCGGTGATAATGTTTCTTATATTTTTAGATTTAATAAATATAGTGTAGTAACAATGCTAGGATTCCAATTTTTTTTTCTTTTCTTCTGAATTACTCTAATCTAATTTATTATTACTATATAAACATCTGTTTTCTATATTTTTATAAAAATTATATTTTAAACAAACTTGGACGATAAGTGTCATAATATAAAATAATAAAAAGAACAAAAGAGATCCTTCTTTATATTCACTATTTAAATTACTGCGTAAGTGTTAATTTGATTTAATGTATGTAAGGTATGTGCATATATGTTTTTGCACATTTCTAAGGCAGGATAAATTGAAAATTAAACGCTTATATGTGTAATCAATTCATTCAACGTATATGATAATAAAGTATTATTATTATTATTTAGCGAATTACTTATACTAGAATATTATAATAGGAAGTATATAATTAATTATCTTCTTTTGTCTGTATTTGTATGGATTTAATATAATTTTGCCAACTATGCATTTGTAAAAAGCTTTAGCTTAATAGCAGGATCGGAGTTCTATATTTAAATGGAATTATGTAAATTGCGAAATTAGTAGAAATTGAAAGCAAAAGGACTTAGGTCACAAGTGAACATCCACGCGTATGAACATGATATACTTTGTGGCATATATTGACGCAAAGCACATACGCGTCTTTTGATGTTGAATTACCGCAATGTATTTAAAATATGAAAAAGTAATAAAATGTAAGAGTACCTGTTTTATTACACAAGTTGAAAGCACGAAAGCCTTCAAAAAGTTTAAAGTCAAGTGTTTCATATACGAAATTCTTCTCACAAATTATGGGCCGCTACGTATCAAACAATTAAGCATTGAATGTTTTTCCGGAAATGTGTAGTTTATAATAATAAGTGAGCTTTCATGATTTTACATGGCATTTTAATAAAGAATTGCTCCTTCATAGAATTTACTATTACCAATTTAAAATATTAGTTGCAAATACATTGGTAATTAAATAGTAAATCCGAAAATATCAAAATGTGTGTAAATCTTTATGGGAATGGAGGAAATTTTAGTACTTGAACAGCGGAAACTATCAAAGGCCCAAGGCTACTCGAGCAGGTTAGCATTTCTATATAAATATAATTTTGTTAAGCCTGCGTCAATTTAAAGAGCTTTATACTTCTTAGAGGCATAAAAATCGCGATGACTAAATACAATAGAACGTGTTGTGCTTATCTATCAAGATAATAGCAGAAGCGCCGTAACAGGCCGTTATATATGTAAAAGCATTATCAGCTTTTTTTTTTAGAATGATAATAAAATTGAATCCTTAACGCTATTGTAGCACTGTAGTCGATGAAACATAAAATATTTAATCGTAAATGATCTCGTGAACGTAAGCGCATTACCCCAAAGACCTTACCATATCTTCTTATTATCAATTATATTTAAACGTTTTATTATCTTTTACTGCTAATAATTTAGTTCTCGGTATAAATGCTAAAATCAATGTTAAAAGTTTTATTCTATTAGTTAATAATTGGGAATGATGTTTATTTCATGATATCTAAAAGATGATTTTTAAAAGAAAGAAAAACCTCGTTCTGCATTTAATGAGCATCTAATCTGGTGCGATATTTAATTCAGACTCATGAATATATAAAAAGGAAGAAGTGAGCCCCGAATAAAGATATCGCACCATCCTTTCAGCTCTTAAAGCATAGAATCTGTATCCTATGTGTGTGAGGTAGTCTACATAATACTTTGGGTCTCGCTTTATGTTGGGTATAAGCCAAGCGTGGGCTGTAGTTTAATGCTTTCGCGCGCAAAAAAAAAAAAAAAAAATGTCGAAATACAAGAGAGTCGAGGTGAAAAATACGTCCAGCCGATTAATTTCAACACTCACGACACGCGTCTGCATACATCTACGCGCGGTTGCATGTAACTTACAATTTTTTAGTTCAGTGCACGCAGGAGCGCGTCAGAATATGCGTTGCCATATTGTTTATCGCAGGAGGCCAGGAAAATTCCATAATGGCTCCAAGGTCGTACGTTTCGTAAATATAATTTTCTACTTTGACTGCTTTTTTGTTCGAACTATTACAAATTTTTATGCATTATGGGGCTCGCGATAAAAGGCTCGAGGGTGCAAGCAGCTGTAGTATCAATTATTCTAACGGACTAAGGATACTCGTTAAGTTCTCGGCAACCTTTTATTTTATTAATCGATAATAATTATGTGTTTGAGTGATTATTCGATTTAATTCCTTTTCCATTCAAAAATCATCCAAATCATGAAATGAGCGATGCCTGCCAATTGCAAAAAAGTTAGGTTTCGAAAAACACTACCGACGACCTATGACAATTTCAGGGCGTATTTAATGAAAAGAAATACATCTACTTGTTATACAATGTAGGCTCTGATATCAAATTTTATAATGCAGTGGATGCTGTAATTGCTGTACTTTCACCAGAAATATCATGTACTGGCCTGTGAGCGTGAAACTAAGCACCTGCGCATTCAGCGGATGAGTTTGGTGTGTTCGCGCGTGCAACGATCGGGTGAAAATGGCTTAGCGCTTCGGTGAAAATCGATCCCTAAATATTTCAGAGTAGCAATTTTCACTGTTTCTTTAAGGATAAAAGATAAGTAACTAAATTTAAAGGAAAGGGTGTCTGTCGATTTAGAGTAGCGAAGTACGCGATAAATTCTCCGCTTACTTCGTTTTAAAATGATTGGTTGGCACAAGTTTCGATATTAAATATAGATAAAATAACAATTGAAGATTATCGCGAGTTATAAGCTTTAATTTCATTGGAGACAAATGAAGATTTGTTGAAATTGAAATTAAGAGCTTTTTCTGGCTGGGAAAACAATTTTGTCCTTTTTCAAAATTTAATTTTATTTCTTAATATGAAAGAAGGAACGGGATGAGGATGAGAAAAGTAACAAAATATTTTATAAAATATAATTTCTTTAATTAATTTTTTTCTTTTGTAAACAAGTCTTTGAGGAAATATATATATATATATATATATATATATATATATATATATATATATATACACACACACACATACACACGTATAGTTCCATATACATTGTATAATTAGTATTTTAGAATTTATAATATTCTAAAGATATTTAAACTCCAATTTATGTGATTTAGTTGAAGTTATTAAATGTAATATAACAAATTGGCAATTAGCGAGTATATTTTAATTAGCTGAAAAATTCTTAATGTAATGAGTTGTCGTCAATTTACAGAAATAATGGACAATATACTTGCACTACGTAAATTGAACAATTTAATATAAATTGCTTTACACAGAATATTTTTAAATAACCATAAGTCGTGAAACATTTGCAAATATACACAATAAATATCGTGATATTTGAAATATTATGTCAGTTGACGAACTAAAATCGAAATTACCTTTTACATTGTGAAGTGATTTATTTCTAAATAGCATGCTTATTGGTAAGTTTAATACGTGTTTGTTTAAATCGTAATAAATTCCACTGTGTTGAGTAAAACACAGCTTTTTAGCCAGAAGCATGAGAATGAAGATCTATGATGAAAGTATTAGGAAATTTTAAGTGGATATAAATTAAGAATGCAAAATATAAAATGTGCAATAGAATGTAAAGAAGTAAAAATGAAGAGTACAGCGAAGCGATTCATAACAGCAAACAAACAAAAAAAAAAAAAAAAAACCTAGATGAAAAATGTTCACGTGAAAATACTCAGAGTGAAAATGACAAATGAAAATAATGTAATTGGCCTGGTGGAGAAAATTGCAGAGAGCAAAAACGGGATGGAAGATAAAAAGTAATCGAGTACGGAATTGTGAGATTGTGAGGATGCGGGCAGCAGCAGCACGTGTATTATGACGGCTGCGGGTTGTTCATTTCGAGGTCTTCGCTCCTTTATGATTGCGTATATGACGCGTCTGCAATGAATGAGTCTCATGGAGAAGGAAGAAATGGGTCGCGATCGAGACAAGTGGCAGTGCCGGGATTTACAGCTTATCGGAAAGCGGAAACGGGACCGATAAATTTGCTTCGGCACCGGAATATAATGTATGTGAAATACTGATTATCGCTTTCCGCGCTCTATTAAGTTATTTTTTATTCGATGTAATATTGTAATTTTACCTTTCACGATGTTTTGCTTGAGTTGCACTCTCTTCATAACTACTTTTCATTAGAAATTGATTAGTCATACGAAATCAATAAGGCAACTAAATGTAAATCTGAGCTTTAAATAAGAAATTGTAATATTCATAGATCATAATTTTTTTTATATCATTCCTGATTGTTCACCTTTCTCTATCTTGCCAACTATCTCTGAGTGCCTCAATTTCTTTTATTTTATCACCTACTTTTATTCCCATGTTCGTATTATTTTTAGCTATCAATACCACGGCTTAATTTCTTCTTCACTCTCTTCTGTTAAAAAATTTTAGCCGCATTTCTCACACTTTAATATCACAATCGCTAGCTCCCTAATTCATTGAATTTGACTCGCGCCCTCTTCCACAATCTATTCTTTCGAGCAATATTACATATTAAAAATAATGATTTTCTTCTTGTTTTTTACTCATTTATCGTTAATATATTTTTTCTTTTTGTATTTGCCCAAGGGAAATACTCTTCAAGTTGACTAGGATATCGTACGCTATTCAAGCGAAGTAGCAACTATTCTCCCGTGGTTTTTTGGTTACTCCGTTGTAAGGAAAACGTAGTTGCATAGGTTGACACAAACATATATTTATGTGACGCGCAATGTAAAACTTTTAACCTTATTCTTTCTTTATAATAATGTGAAAGATGAAATCCTCCATATTAATTTTATTAGAGCTTTGCATCTTTTTTGATATTAAAAATTGATGAAAACAATGTTCCATTTGTAATTTCTTTTAATTAAATTTTATATATAAAATGTTCTTTCGGTGAATTTTCTTTTTCTAAAGTATAAATATTATACTATTACGTTAATGCATATTGATTTTACCATTTGAATAGAGAATGACAAAGATAGAATTCAGTGAAAATAAATCTCAGATTAATATGTGAAAAACATACTTGCATTTATATATTTATTCAAGGCAATTTTTTATATTCATTTCTATTCTCAGTTATGATTATTTCTGTAACATTTAATTAACTAAACCTCTTTTACCAGGTAATTACGAGGTATAAGTTATTATAAACAAAGGTATTAAATATACGTACCTTTATGTTTATAAAGCATATGTGCTAGTACCGTTAAGGGTAATTTATTCAAAACATATTGTTCTTTTTACATAAATAAATAAGATTCAGTTGTCATTTAAATACGAATGAAAAAATTTGGGAAATTAGTTTTTAGGTGAGATTTGTAACGATGTACGATTATTAGTTTGAATAATGTAATTCAATTGAATTAAATTAATTGAAACGTAATGAATGAATGAATTAATTCTAATTCTTTCATGATTTGTGCATTTCAAGGTTTATATATGAAAACATTATTTTTGAGATAAGAAACCGCAGACTTATAAAAGCTTAATAAAAAACAATTAAATTAGAAATATAGTTATAATGAAATGCCGCAAAATATACGACAGGACTTTAATTCATGCCATATCTCATTCAAGGCTATTTAATTAATTAAAATTTAAATACTTCGTCTTATAAATGCAAGCTTAAGGAAGAAAAAAAAATTTTTCATTAATTTCTTAATAATTGAAAATAGTTAGATAAAGTATAGATAAAATTGATATAGAAACTACGTATTATATCCTTATTTTTTTGGTTAAGTATTTTAATAAAGATTCTCTTTAATTTTATAAATAGTTTTATATTAAGAAAAATAAATATATATATTTTTTTTTAATTATTTTTATTTATTGATGATTAATGCTGGTTTAAAATTATACGATAATATGAAATATTAAAATAATATGAATTCATAATAGTTTATTATATTTTTCGTTAAAATTTTTTAATTTTTTTATACTTTTTTATTAATTTTTTCTTATTATGAAATTACAAATAATTTAACATGATTATAAAATGACCAGATGTTATGTTTGTCCGCAAATATTATTGTTTACTTACATAAATCTGGAAAGACATAAGTTACAATGTTTCTGTTACTTAGAATCTGTGACAAGATCGAAAGCCTAAAAGATTCTCATATGGTCGCCAAAGTAAATATGACGAGTATTACAAAGCACGTTGTTTGACAATTACTAGATATACAATTCAAAGTTCACCTTTATCGTTGCTCTTATTTAATCATCTACTTTCCAAATTAGTTTTTTACTTTTTCCGCACACTTCATTTTCCTTTAAAAAATTTTATTATGAGATGCGTGCTCGAGGCACGAGGCATGTTATTTATCTTCGCTGCGTTAATTATTTTTAAGATATATTTACAAATAAAATCGAGCATATATATATATATATATATATAAATGCAATTTTAATTAATTTGTTTTTGTTACAAATATTTTACAGTTAATGAATATCTAACCATGTTTATTATCTTCATTATAAAGGCTTTACAAATTCAAAATTCTAAACAAACTGCATTTTTTTGCGTATAAATACTTCTGAAACGTTGATAAATAATCATTGTTTATACATCATTTGCAATATTCAAAGTTAATACTAATAGAATATTTTAGCAACGATATAGCTTGTCCTCTTAGATATTTATAATGGAATAAACTAATTTTGAATGCTGAATTTCTTCTCTATACCATACTTAAACACACAAATATTTCATTTGTATATTAGTATTCTTTTAATATAATTATCTATGATCTTAATAGCAAAACTTATAGCGATTTCAAATAAACATACGGATTAAATATTCTGTTGACTATTCAAAAACTACATAAAATATATTTATATTATGTATTTATATTATCAAAGTTGTATTAAGGAAAACACTTAACAGCCCGGTATTTTATCTTCTTCAAATTGTATTTTAAATTTAAAATTTAAAATTCAAATTCATGGTGAGGTACCTCTGCATCCCTTTCTGTCCTTCTAAGGTAATCTTATCTAAGTAGAAAGTAGGATCAGCTTTAGTTACTGCAATACTACGATAGCAAAATTGCGAAAGTCCGAATTTTACAGTAGATATTGTAACTCTTGGCACAGTACAACTGACATTCATTGCGGAGCCCCGATTTTCCCAGTGGATTTTTATTTTAGAAACCTTGTGGAGAGTTTAAAGATTCCCTGAGGTGTAACACCGATACACACACACACACACACACACACACACATAGGCCCATTCGAATATCTGTAAATGATCAAGGCGAAAAATCGCAACTGGAGATCGAGAGAATTTAGAGCACAAAAGATTTCTTTAGAGAATTTGCTCAGTGCATTGCTGAACTCGTACTTACTTTTTTCTTCAAAGAATCCAGTTTATTCTTCTACTTTTTTCTAAATAATTTTCTTCAATTAATACGTTGGTATTTTTATCACTTATGTATACATTTTCAATATGAGACTAATATAATTTTTTATTCTATATATAGTGTAATTATGTTTACATGATTCATAGTAAAGTTCAGATAAAAATATTTAAAAATTATATATTTTTTACATCTTTACAAATTATTTTATTCAATGATTTTTCCTTTGATATTTAAACTGTATAATTCTGTATTCCTTTTAAAATTCAGGCATAAATAAAATAAATTAATGACTTTTAGAGATCAAGGGAAAGAATTTTTAAATATTCATTCTTTATTTACACGAGTGCTAAAATTATATTTACTTCTAAATTTATCCGAATCAAAGAATATCTGATTAATCGAAATTACAGAACATTTACAATTTGCAGATAATATATTATTTTTTACGAAAATTAATTCAATTTATTTGTTTCTGCATTTAATTTTTGTATTTAGATTTATGTACGAAAACTTTTAAAAATTAAATTAAATATGAATTTATTTTTAAAATACTTGAGGTTTTTCATCCAAAAAGTTATTAATTTGAAATTGGAATGTATACTATATATAAAGCAGCTATATATGTTCTCCATAATTATTCTGTGATTATATATATATATATATATATATATATATATATGTATATATATTCATAAATTCATTTATAATATTATTTTATAATTATTAGATAGAGAATAACTTGGGTTTTAATTACATTGATGAAAAATATTAAATATACTCGGAAATTAAAAATTTGTTTCACTCATATGCTTCTATAATAATTAAATTATTATATTATTAATGATTATACCATTGGAAATGAACTTTTTGCATTTTCAAAGTTGACTATTTTACGAATAATATTTATTTAAAAAAACTACTTTGTTAAAAATCTAATTTTTGAGGCAATTTATTTTAATTTCATTGTTGTAATTATGAATATCTTTCCTCTAATTTAGTTTCATTGGTTAAATTTTTTATTTAATTAGTAAAATTTCACTTTTACTCAAAGTGTTGTATGTTATTGCCCATTTTATTTAAAATTTTTAGTTGTTTTTTTAAATAAACAGCTCCATAAATGTCTAATATATTTCTGGGTGAGTTATGCTTAAAAAGAAGCATTTCTTCTCTTATATTCGCAGAAAGGGACGAGTTTATAATAATTATTTTTATTAGTGTTGTTCGAGTAAGGAAACGTCATTGATAATTTCATAAGGCGAAGCTTTTTAGACGAAAATCATATTGAGTGAGAACGTTTCAAAGCAAGATC
This sequence comes from Ceratosolen solmsi marchali, assembly GCF_000503995.2. NCBI lineage: Eukaryota > Metazoa > Arthropoda > Insecta > Hymenoptera > Agaonidae > Ceratosolen > Ceratosolen solmsi. The sequence goes on along the minus strand of NW_011948433.1, from coordinate 2,849,427 downwards.
GTAGAGACGAACGAGTCTGCTGAATATTTAGTCCAAGGACGATTAACTGTTTGTAATCCACCATCAAAGGGCAATTGAATGGAAGGGTTTCTGACAGTGGACTGTAAATACCAGTTGGGTATGTCAGAAGCAGACTTACTCATTAAATACAGAGGAACTCGCAACACGACTTGTGCACATGGATGAGCCCCATCACTTTGTGTCATTGCGTGTGGCCAATATTCTATGCTAAAGACTTTGCAACTTTTCTATAACTTACTTTTTTACGAGTTTCCTTATTATAAGAATTAACTCGCTTTCATTGTTATTGTTGAATTTGTAAAAGTAACAATACGATATCCAATACAATTACAAAATCAATTGATTTCATTATCGGGCCTAAAATGTTAAATAAGATCTCAATTCGAACAGTACTAGATTAATTTCTATTTAACAGAATAAGAATACTTTTTATTTTTAGAAAATAAAATATATAGAATATCTATAACATTGATAAATATTCCAGCATTATTTGGTAATCTCATTAATTTAATAATGACTCATTTTCTCATCCAGGATACAGAATTATTCAATTAAAAATTTTTAATAAACTTTTTTTCTCTTTTAAATTACTTTAATTACTTATTCTAATTTAAAATAAATAATTGCATATTGACGTATTTATAACTATAGGAAGCTCAATTTATTATTAATAATTTTGTTAATTTTACTGAAATAAATTATTCGAAATTATGGCGTTATTACCTACAATATAGTAGCCGTTTTTAAGAAATGTTATTTATTTGTACTTATTCTCAATTAATTACACTTTTAATTATAAGATTTTATACAATATTAGACATAAATGTGTAAAAAATATTATACTTCTAGAAATTGATTGTTTTGAATAATATATAATAAAATAATATTATTTGCGACTTAAAATTTTTTGATACTAAAATTTCAAGGAATTATAATAAAAGCTTAATTCTTAATTGGCTTATATTGCATTTCAATCTTTTCTCTATTGAGAACATAAACATTATTCTTTGTTGCTGTAAAAAGATAAAATATGTTTTATGACAATTATTTTAGAAGTTAAATAATTTAAATCGTTCGATTAATAATCTATAATTGTGAACTAAATAGGTATTTTTTTTTTCACGAATAAAATACAACGTTTTGTCAATTTTTAATATGAAAATATTTATTTATTTGTTTTAAGCATAGAGTAAATATATTATTGCAATTTATGAATGCAATAGAAAGTTATTTGTTTAAAAATACTGAAAAATTGACGACACTATGAACTGTATTGCTTTGTTTAAAGGTATTATTTTGAAAAATATATTTTGCCATAAACAGAGTTGGATTTAATAATAATAAAAAAGTAAAACAATATAAAGTAAGCAATATATTTATACTAAAAATGAATATTTTTTGTAAATTCATAAAATTGAACGTTTAAAGTCAAATAAAAAATTGATCGATTTTCATATCTAAAACAAAATGGAATTTTGAAAAAATCAATTGGATAATTTTTATGAAGTATTACTTATTGAGAATATTTTTCGCTGAGAAAGAATTGCTTTGAACATTTTAAAATTTTAATATATATGTATATATATATATATATATATATATATAAATATTTTTTTAAGTTTGTATATTTCAGCTATATATTTCTTTAAGTGTCTTTTATTTCAATTTATTGAGCATTTTGGAGAAATATTATTTTCAAGGAGTATTATAAGAGAATATTAATTTTAAAACGTGAGTTTTTCTTACTTTCTAAATATTCATTAAATTACCTATTTGATTACAAGTATGTTATAAGCGTACAAGCATAATAAAAATCTTAATTCATTAAAATAGATTCATCGATAAGAAAAATTAAAATAAATATATCAAGAGAAAAGACTTGATAAGATATACTTGTTATTTTCAAAAAAATAACAAACATGTCTCCAAAAGGCAAATTATGATTTTAGTAAAAAGATAAAGATGACAACTTGCATGAATATTATATATTTCCTTATTAATTTTCGTAACTCTTAATTTATCAGTGAAATGATTTTCATACTTATTTGTAAATATATAACTTACAGTGTATTTGCTTCGTTGGCTATACGATCTGTTGTTACACTTAACTGACTAGCAAGAGAAATTTCACATTCAATTATCACATGAACATTCTGTAATTGTCGTTTAGTCAATTATGCCACTATGATCAAAGCATTAATAATGTTTGTAATGATTTGCTTCTAAAAATTACAATTATTGATCCAAGTAATTATATGAAACTAATTATATAAAAAATACAAACTTTTTCAATTATTTAACGATTATCCTATACTTGCATGTCTTTTAAAGTTTTAATATTTTATAAATAGAGTATAACATTCACATTGATAACATGAACAATAACTAATTGCAATTAAATCAATTAAAATAATTAAGCTTATATATAGTTAGAGGAATTTAATGTTTTTGTGCAAGAAATTTATTACAAAAATAAATGATTTAATAATGATTAATTAGAATAATTGGCAATATTTTTTTACGTTAACCATACATTATACCTAAACCTTATTTAGACAGTTGCGAAATTGATTTTTTAATCAACTTTTTTATGCTCTTATATTTCAATTTTGAATCTCTGAATTCAATCGAGACTGATTCTAGGAATTATTGGAAGCATTTTTCAACGACACGTAGCAATACCTATTTGAATGATATTTAGTTTACTTCGGTTCGCATATAAACCAATCTGATGTTTCCAGTAGTACAAGAACATAAGGTTGAATTTATAGGAATCGGAAAAACGGGGCAGGTTACTTATGGATTTTATTTGAAACTGAAATCAGTGAGTCAGGATTGATTTCATTGATGTTGACAAGAGGTTCATTAATCAAGTATTGATTGTCCAACTATTCTGGCTTTTCATTTATGCAGTAAATTTTCTACCGGAATGAGTATTAATTCATCATCTGTTTGAAGTTTTAATTGGTTTAAATCAATTTGTCCAAATATCTTTTATTTTTTTTACTGGGAAACTCTTAAGAGTTATAGGATGAGCACATGTTATGTTAATAATTTTATTCAGATAAGATTTTAATACAATTCTTACTATATAATTTAGGACAAGATTCTAGGCACTAATTCTTATTAAAAAATAGTACATTTCTATTATAAATAATATTCGATATCAGCATAAATTTATTTATTTATTTATTATATTTATTATTTATTATGTCATTGTATTTAGTGGTATTTTTATGAATTAATGTAATACAGTTTTTCCTGACTCCTGTAGAGTACTTAATAAATAATACATCTATACCAATCTATTATTTCGTAATTATTATTTAAAAACAAACATCATGTTTCAAATATGTATTAGTATCGTAGATATGATAGTTGAATAAACGTGATATTCGTATTTAAATTCGTATATAATTTATACTGAGAAAGAATTTCTCATAATATTTTGATTAAACCTTTCTTTCCTACTAAAAAAAAATTAAGATTATATCAAGATATTATTTATTTTTAGTATAAATGATGATAATAATAAAATATTAGTATTTACAATAACTAAAAGATTATTCAGTTATTCGTTGAAAAAAATTGTTTTGTATGTTAATAAAAATTATAAATATAATGTATGTGCGAGACTTTTCCAGTTATATTATTGATATGTTTATTAAAATTAATTAAGTTTGTTTAGAATTACTGTTGAATTCATTTACAATTAATTAGTTTCTGTCTTAGAGTTAGAATTTAAGTTAACTATTTTATCTATAATTTGAGTATAAACTGCCTTTGACAAACGGAATCAAAGCTTGACGGAATGACGAACGAATTTTCGAATTCTGAATGCATGACAATTTAAAAATGAAACTTACTCCGTAATATGTACCTGGATGAATAAAACTTTATATCATTGTGATAAATGAAATGATAAATGGCAACGACTCCCGTTGACTCGTTTCTTTCTTTCTTTTTCCATCTTTTATTACTGTTTTTCAATTTGCACGAACTGGTGCGATATTTCAGTAGTTTCAGAGCTTTAGAAGTCATTTCTGTCATAATGCGATGAAATTCCATTGAAAAGAAATTTAACTTATCGATACTATCATGAAATTTCAATTCATGATTTTAATATTTAAAAGAATATTATTTCATACAAAATCATTATATATTGATTATATATATGAATTATTACAAATTGTTTATTTACAGTTTTTTTTTTATATGTTATTATTGATTATTTCTATTAAAATTAAAGTTTCGAGAAACATTGCTTGCTAATAAATTAAAAATCATTATATTTTTATTTGTAATGCATCATATTGTTTTTAAATGTGTAATGTGCACTTTGAAAAGAAGTAATATCGAATTAAAATTTCCTCAACCAGAAACTAATAATTTTTTGAAAACTTATAAATCATCAATATTTATTACAACATGGTATTATAATGATATAATATGTAAGATATTTATTTAAAAGTCATGTAATATGAAATCTTATTTTCTAGATTTCTATTAATCACCTTGTGTAATACGAATATAAAAGTTAATATAAATAATAACTAATAGATGGCCAATTTTGTACATAAATTTTTCAACACATTAACTGTGATATTTCATAAAAATTCGCAACATATTTTAAAAACAATTTTTTTCAAACATTTAAGTAAAATATCCTTACCATCTAGAATACGAAAGCCAATTTTCTTTTTATTCTAAAAACATTCTATTGTCTTATAATTTTTAGAAAATTTTCGTCAATTTTTAACAATATAAAATGCAAATAATTATACATGAATATCATCAATGCTGATGATTAATTGAATTAACATTATTTTATCTGAAAATCGTTATATATATAAAATGAATCGAATGTACGTATTCGAAAAACTTTAGTAAAGTTTCAATAAAAATTAGACTTTCAAGTGTCAGTAAATAATATTTAAGTATAAACTTTGAGTTGATTGCGTAATTTTGATTATTATTGATTCAAAATAAATGTCGTAATAAATATGTAGTAAAAGAACGAGGAGAAAAAATATTTGCAATTGCTAAAAGCTTCTTATTTCGTAGTTCGTTATTCGCTTTAGTTGTTTCATGAAATCGACAAAAAATCAAAGCACAAAGACATTGCGACTAGAGGCTTTGTTTTTACGTTAAGCTTAAAGTTTACGAAGTTTCGAGCATTGTTAACACCTCGTCTCATCACCTCCAATAACGTCGTATCATTCCTGTTATTTTTACCATTCGTCTCACCACACCAATAAGTGGGCGAGAGCCCTCGGGACGTATGCGGGATCTCCGGCGAAATTTTAAACAAAAGTCAGTAAATGAAAGTTCAATATCGAAAACAAGTTAAAAACTTTATCAGACTTATATTCGTGGCGCGAATGAAATGTAAGAAAGAAAGACAGCGAAGAGTTGGTTAAGTTGAAAAGAATTGTTTTACCAATCGATCAGCTCTTATCGACTTTTTATGGTACTTCCAATTTGGCACGATCCTGGCAACGATTAATACGTCACCCCAAATTTTCAAACGCCCTTATCTCTACATTTACATTCTAACGTTAATATTGAGAAAATAATATCAATTATCATTTTGTGTACGTAATGAAAGTCAAATGTAATGCTAACTAATTAAGATGCAGACTAATTAAAGACAAATGTATTAATCAATTGATTTATGCAATCTTATTGTTGAGGCGAGTTTGCAGAAATTACGCAATAAATTAATTTTTTGTACTACAATATATATTGTAAAAGTGAATTCATACTTGTTTGTACTAACAATGCCTTTAATTTTTTTTAAATTTAGTCGATTGGTACCACAGCATTGTATTTATCATCGTATTCGCAGTAATTGCCGTGTAAAACTGAATGTATTTAAAAACATTAACACTATTATTTTCGTGATGCAGTTATTCATACTTTTAATAAATACATCTTTGTATTTTGGAGGACATGTTAAGTTAATGATAAGCAAGTCCCTTTTATCTTGCGGATTGAATGAATTTATTAGCGAACTAATAAAATAGCCCGTAGCTTTAAGTACGCGCGCCATTATGTGAAAATATAGAAGCGCAAGTGGAGCTTAATTCCGACAATGTTTACCAGTTTCACGCGTCAACTCCTTAGCTCGGCATTGCACTGTGGGCGTCTAATAATGATGCACCTTCTTGAAGTACAGTGACGAGATGAATCTCACCAGGGAGTCTGCCAATATGGCCTCGCACATAACTGGGTTATTGGGGTGGCCGGCGACTACGGGCTTAATTGGTACTCTCCAAACATTCATCGTTACGCCGAGTCTCAGTCATCTTAATTACCAATCAGGCCTCGCTACGCAGCCGTGCGTTATTCATGTGGCAATTGCGAGAATAACGCGCTGATAGGGCCAAGTATATCTAAATTCCTAATCAGCAGACGATCATTAACCGGGAGCTGCCATAAGCAAATATTAATGATTGGAGGCGTAGAAGAAGCTTTGTCTCCACGGTCCTGTATGGGCGTATATTTTTTGCCTTATTATTATGCGTATTTGCATTATGTGCAGAAGAGCTAAAAATAATAGGATTATTCGAGAAATATGTAGGCGCAATTAAAATGTGAATGCACGTTCCGTGAGTCTAAATTTGTCTATATATATATATATATATATATATATATGGTCAGATTTATGATAGCGCAAGTACGTGAATATTGCGCAGCACGTGCCGTTGTAATGAACATCTATGATTGCCATGAATTCAACCGTAGAATTTCCGTTTGCTGAATCATGCGATTCGACGTTTCTTCCACTGAGAATTAATCATTTTTAAGCAAAGCAACATTTTCTTTATTAAAGCTGTAATGAAAAATTACTCTGATACTAATAAGCGCGAAAAATTCATTTTCACTGGGCTATTCATTGAATTGTTTAAAACAAGGATAGATAATATTGTGGAATATACAAAATTTACATAAATTGTGCTCCTAAGTGAAACGACTAGATGTAATAGACGGTATTTTTGTATTTTATAAGTTATCGATTGTAGGTTAATATTATCTACATGACTAAAGAACAAAATATGTCTTTAAAAATAATTTTTAAATAGTTTTTGTTTCTGTTTTTGTTTTTCTATAGCATTTTAATAGTTTATTTTAAATCTTGGGAATATTTATAAAGGCAATAGATAAATGAACGATAGTGAATAACTGAGTAGATTAATTTCAACAAACTTAAAAGTTTCAAGTTTCATTTTTAATTTCCTTTTAGACATATTCATTTTCAATTTATTTCAATATAATCATTATTTTAAATCGAGGTATAATTTTTTACTTATTTTTTTTCGTTTCCCATTTCTTTATGCAAGTGTCGCGTCGACAGAAAAGTTCATCAACGCGGATTTTTCGGCCACAACTCTAAGTAATTAGGAGGTTGTAAGAATGAATAAAAATTTAAAGTTTGTCATTCGCAGCTATGCCGAGTGATAAAACTTGAAAAAAAAAGTTTATATTTGAGGTAGCGAAAGTTTTTTCGGGGACAATTGGCTTTTCTTGGCAGAGTGAGGAAATACTTCGTTTTACGTATGCGTACTCTCCTTTTGCTTATCCCTTATTGATAAGAAATTCAAAAAATTTTTTCTTCGAGTTTTAGATATTTGCATTTCTATACCACATATTAAGAATATTCAGACATGTGTGATGAAATTTATTTTTTGTACAAATGAGACTTTAGAAAATGTTACATTAGTTACATCGTTTCGAATACAGAGTATGACATTTTTATGTAAAAGTTAGGTTTCACTTTCTCCCTGCATTTAAAGGTTTGAAATAAATATCTATCTGAATAACAATTAATTAAATTGCGCACGAAGAAGTATGATGTAGAGTAGAATTATATTTTTTTATAAATAATTTATAACCCAAATATATAAATATTCACAATTTAAATCTACTGTAAATTAAGGAAAAATCTTCAAATTCTTCATATAGTCAATTGTTAAATATTTCACAAAATGATTAGTAAATATATAAGCAATAACATATTTTGTAATATTACGAATAAAAATTAGCATCTATTTCTTTAATGCTAATTGTAATTTTTCCTCGAGTATCTTCACGCTTATGTCATACATATGCATATTCCGCAAGCCCATTCAAAATTAAAATTAACACTTTCAAAGAAATGAATATACTATACGATAATCACTTGCTCATTTATTTAGTATATTCATACACATAGTTTGTTATTTCTAAAACATTAACTTTTTGGGAGTTGCATCGTGGCTCTCGGAATATAAGTACGTACTCTGTACCTCCGTTTAACACGTTGCTTCAGTTAAATAAATCATTAGTAAATATATAATTGTACATAAACTTTAGATTAATAGTAGAAAATTTTCGTTTTCAACAATAAATGTGCAATTATTCAGTCATTACTTTGTAGTAAGTATAATTTATTAACTTTAAATCATTATATTCATTGTTAAAAAACCAATTGAATAGCATTTTTTTTTTGTTTTTTTTTTGTTTTTTTGTTTTTGTTTACGGAGAATATGAATGAGTGCGTATTGAAAATTTAGAATATGTTTCACTCACTGAAGTAATAAAAAAAATGGCTAATATTTATCCGGTAATCAAGTATCCAGAAATTATTCAGTGTTATTTCATTCTGAAGCACTTGCACTTTGCTACTTACATTCCCGTTCTACTTGCATAAATGTTTATTTAAGAAATGGCAAAACGATTAATATTAAAATCGAATACGATAAAGAGAGAAAAACAAGGAATTGTGTTTAGTAAAAACATTTAGTCAGACATATACAGCCAGAGATAAAAAGAAATTCTGTAGTGTAATTTATAGTAATAGACTTATAGCGACGTATATTTTAATATTTTTATTTCTTATTGAATATTGAAATAATACTTTATATTAAAATTAATGTACTTTAGTAGACTGGTGGCGCGACCAAAAAATAGAATTCACATTATCGGAGATACAAATATATATAAACAATTATGTTTCTGTGATATCTATATTTTTACGTTTTATAAATTAAAATAATAAATTACAAGTTCCATTATTTGTACAAATTAATTTTCGTTTGTTAATTATTATTATGTATGTTTATTATTACTTAGTACCGATGCAAAAATGATAATATTTTCATTAAAAATTTTAAATTATAAGAAATTTATTTAATATTTCGCTTTAATATATTATTTTATTATTTTTAATAGTTTTGTGAGCACTAAGATTAATTAAACTAATAGTAAGTTAAATTAGAAATACATTTTTTGTATCTATTAGAAATTACGAATATGTGTTTCATATATTTAAAATTCGAATAAAATTTATAATGTTTCATTCAAATCAGTGTTCAGGATATGTTTGTTAAAGAATATAAATTGAAATAAATTATTGCATGATATATTTATATTTATCTAAAATTCTATAGACTACAGATTTCTAATTAAACCAATAGATTTATGGAATCCCATTTACCTGGTATAATTTAGCAATTGTAATATAACTTATAAATTGTTCATATTTAAAACTCATTTATTTTATGTTGGAACAAATTAATTTTATTATTATAAAAATGACATGACTTTATGGAGGTTAGTAATTGCCAGAGAATATTATTTTTATATAAAAAATCATAAATCTATGTTGGTCTTTTTACTATTCAATAATCGTCAATAGAAATTGGCTTGGAGTTTATTGAACTTTTTCTAGATAATCTTTTCATGTTAGCGATGCTATAAAAATAGCCGCATTCACTTTAATACCATACAAGACTTTAGTTGTTCATAAATTATATAAATGTTATATAAAAACAAATGGAGAGAGAAAAATTGAATTTTATTATTTATTATTTTATTTTAATTGCTTTGGAAAACATGTTTAATATACGGTAATAATTTTTTGAATTTCAGTTAAATCGCGCTGAAATACATTATGGTTACAGAATATACGACTTGCATACATGAAAAGGAATATTGTCATTATTAAATATTCAAAATCAAATAAAAAAAAATAGTATAAGACAAATTTTTTTGTAATAAAGTACTGACAGTAAAATATAATCATGAAATCGTATTTTACAGAAAATTCTATAAAGGGATGAATATTTTCATTTATTTGTAATATACTTTCATTGAGCATTATTAAAAAAAATTATAATTAATAAAACAAAAAAAAGAAATTTTTTTAGTAGTTAAGCTGTTAAATATGCATAGACAGGAGAGAAATCAGTCAATTAAAAGAAAAGTAAATACGAATTTCTGAACAAATTTAAACCTTTTAGTTCCCATAGAAAAGTTTATTTATGTGAAAATCTGCAGAACTATATTAATGTTACAAAATTATTATTACATTTAATTACCTACAGTTCTTTGCTCTTATTATCAAAATTTTAATAGGATTCTATTAAGAATAGCAGAGTCTTAGTTTTTTTAATTCGAATTATTTTATATATATATTAAATAAATCAGATAATATTATATAGATTTTTTATAAAGACTAAAAAAATATTTGTTATATCTTCGCTACTTTCTTATACCATTAATATTTTTATTAATTTATGTATAATGAAAAACAGATTTTAAATTAATTTTGTTTTTTCCTTAAAATAGTATACGTTTCGTAAAAATCGATCTTTTCAAGGAGTCAAAAGCTTGTATACTTAAATATATATTAAGTGATATTATCGCTGCAATTATTACTACATAGCTATTTTATAATATGTTTATTTACTATATTATCAAATATAACTTTATATGTGATTTTAATATTAATCTTGATAATTATTTTAACGATAGTTTGTATAATAAAATTTATTCATAGGAAAATATTCAGAGAATTTAGAGAAAGTAATGTATATTTGATATTCGTTCTTTTATGAATGTGCTTTTATTTATATTAATAATATTTTCTATATAGATATTTTGAAACAATTCTATTAAATTTTCTCTATAATGAATTTTATCTTAAGGAATTCTATTTAATAAATTATAATAAATATTAATAATTGAACAATTTTTTAAATCACTGATTAAAGTTTTGATCCATTTTAACAATTGGTACCTTCATAGTTAGCGGAATTACAACTTGAGGATAAATAAAAAAATACATATAATGTATTATATTGTTTATATAAAATAACAGCCATAACTATTTATTTTTAATTTTTCTTATTATTATGCATTACGAAATATATTTGTATTCAATTTTATTACCAAATATGATTTATAACTGTTTAAAAATAATGTATATATATATATATATATATATATATATGCGCTTATATCCAAATATATTTAACGTTTATTCTATCATTCCACGTAAAACCAAATCTACTTTATAATTAAAAATAAATTTGAACGTTTATGTAATTGCACAATCAAGAATAATATATGAGACATAGTTATGAATTTGAAAATCGTATATTTAATATTTTCGATTTTTCAATACTTATATTATATTCAAATTATTAATTTTTAATTAAAAAGATCATTAAATATAATTATGGATAAAATAAGTAAGAATTTAAAAATTTAATAAAAAAATATTAATATTTAGACATTTTGCTAGCAATCAATTTTTCTTGTCAAGCTTTCATTGATATTTAACATATATTATATGAACTAGAACTATTTTTTGTGGTTTTATAACGAATATTTTAAACGGGTATTTTAAAATGTATGGAAATTTTTATACAGAAAATATGATTCGATTTCGATATTATTTTGAAAAGCATTTTTGATTTATTGTATTCTATAGAGAAATTCATTTAAGCTAAATAACAATGTTTATTTCCATTTGGCATTTACTTTTCTCTACATTTTACTTTTTCATTTGTTGTAATTTCCTTTCTGTTTTCAATAAATATTCAGATTTTATAATAATCTACTACTTTAGTTTAGTTGAATCTAATGAACATAACCTTGAGAGCGTCTAGTCCATGTATTTTCAATATTAAGATAAGATTTTTATCATCTTGATGAAGTATAAAAAACTAGACGATACGTTACATCTTACCACTTACTAAACGAATGTCAATTGTATAAATAATAATTATATAATCTCCTTTTAATTTATCTCGTCAAATCAAATGCATATAATTGTACTTATTTATTATATTTATAATAATAAAACAATTATTATGTTATTAGTTTAATATATATTATTAACCTATATATATATATATATATATATATATATATATATATATGTATGTATATGTATATATATATATATCGTGTGATGAGTTGCAATAAATTATAATATTACAATTAAGAAATAGAATTGTTAGTTAATAGTTGCGAAATAAATATTCAAATGAATGTATTGATCGAAATAATAATATTTCAGATTCAATAGCAGTTTAATAAGATTTTAATAGAACAATTGTAATGATTTGAGATAAGATAATTGCTCTCAACTTTCTTATTATTGATAGCCAGTAAATATTATATTATAAAATCTTTTATACACGGAGACATTGAATAATCAAACTTATGTTAGATCACTTAAACTGTAATGAATCAGTTAACAAAAGTGAAAGAAAGAAAGTCGGCTCTGTGTGTGTGAATAACTTACCGATAATCGTGGCGAGGATGAGAAAGCCGAGAATAGTCGCGATAGCGATCGTGAGGATGAGGTCGTACTCCTGGCCAATAAGGCCACTGACGCCGAGTTCAAGTTCACCGGGCCAAGTTGCATTGCCACTCGTGTTGAGGGCCTCGCGCAGTACTGTGTCATTCCAGGTTGCCGAGGCGGAGATCAGAAGTCCAGGGTGACTCCCGTTGATCAAGGTGCCCCGGCTTGCCGAACCCCATGCCCACCACAGCTTCTCGTTAACCATCACACTGTAAGTAATTGATATTCATATAACACTTACGATTAGTTGGCTGTTTTATTTTGAAGGTCATGATCGTGGCTCGCACGAAATATCCTTTGCAACTCAACATATTTGGTGGGACAATGGGTTTGGTTACAGAAAATGGGAACAATTTTAGGCAACAGTTTTTTTTATAGATAAGGAATATTTTATAATTAACAAAAAATTTTACCGTGATAATGGCATTAATAATATCAGTGTAAGTTTTAATATTATTTTAAAAGGATATGTTCTATAAATGTAGGTATACGAATTGTTCGTCTACTTATACAGAGTGTAGATGAAATACGAAACTATAGGGTAGAAAAACATATGTTATTGAAATTGTTAGTATAAATGATACCGTTGAATAAATTAATTAAATTTTCGTTAAATGTTAATTTGTGGTTGTTTTTTTTTAATTAAGCTGGTTTTTTTCGTAATACAGATTTTCGTTCTAAATTAATTTTGACAAAAACTTTGACATAAATAATATGCAACTGTCAATGATTTATAGCTTACACTTAATTAACGAGACTAGCATCGAAATTTAATTATGCAGTTGTCATGAAGTTGATAAATAATAAATTTTATTTTATTTATGCGAAAGCGTATTTTTTTTTTATGCTACTAACATTCCTATATTCATGCAAATATGTACATTAGCTTAATATAATATTAACTCAAGCATTGTTTTATTAAATAATTTTTTATTTTATGACTACACGTATCTATACATAATATTCGATCTTAGCTGTAATAAAATTCTTTTAAATATATTGAAAAATTATTGTTACCCAAATATTTCGAGCATTTCAAAATAGATGAAATATGCTCTGTATACAATGAATATTCGTGATACAAATATCACAAAAATATTATAAAATTATTTGAAATATACAATAGTTAGCAGAAAATGAAATATTCTTTATACCGTTTACAAAATAATGAATATAGTATTTTTTCACACAATGTGAATTCAATAATTTATTAAAATTTAAAGAATTACAATACATACATAAAGAGTATTTTTAATATTATATCAATTAAAATTATTATTTATTTAAGAAAATTCTAAAATATTGTTTTTAAGTATTAAATCTTATATATAAAGTTTCTTTCCATTGGAGTACATTGGAAAATTTAATGTGAATTTCACTTAATTTCAATTACCGACTCATTAATAACTGGATTTAATCATAAATTATTCAGTGACTAGAGAATGTGAATAGATTTATGCAATATATTATAGTATACTAAATGGAATTATTCAAAAAAAAATTTTTTTATCTTGCTCAGATAAGATATTCAATTATTAAAGAACATAATAATTATTGGTTCAGAATTGTTTTGATAATATACATTCCCATAATATTTCAAATTCTATTTTGTTCTATGAAATTCAATTACTTATCTATTTTAAACTACGTATATCATTAGTTATAAATTTATTTGTATTAAATTTCAAAGTTCATTTAATAAATGAGTACGTTAGTTGTAATATTATTTGTTGTTTATTTCACTAACATTTTATTAAGATAAGGAAAATGTATTTTTATAAATATATATATATATATATATATATATATATAAATATATAATGTAATATTCGTATTTCGTATACGATGGATTCGATTTATTCAAATGATTATTATTTAAGCTACTGGAGATATCGGAATATTCCGAGTGTTAACGTGAGAATCGGGAATGAAAATATAAACGCGCTGGATAACGATTGAATATATTTACCATCGGCTTACGCTGTTATGTAATCATAACAATTCTATTCTACGCGTGCAACTGATTTTGGCTTAACGAATTTTTTAATAATTTTGCTAGTATTAGAGCTTATACAATCGTTTCATTTCCTTATAAATTATTTTGGTAATTTTTCTTGCAACTTTATAATTGATTTTACATTTGTAAATCTTCTTCTAATAATTTTTCTCAATTATGGCTTTTCGTAATTTTATACAAAAAATCGCCATGTTGTTGGATTCGTCGAAAGTTTCTTGCCAATATTATTAATTCTCCACGTTTTCTTGATTTCTGTATCTTAACATTCATCTTCAATGTTTCCGAACTCTATTACATGATGTTATATCGAATAACAGTAGAAATTCGATTAAAGACTTTGTACTTCAAATATATGGACCTATTTGTGAAATTCTTTTGCCTAGATATAAGAAAATTCTTGATTTATTGTTTAATGGTTTTCTATATATGTTTGTACAAAAATTGATCGTATTCATACTCACGTATATTAAAATGAATAACACACACAATCACTCGCGCGCGTACACACTCACACATGCGCACAGACATATCCACTCACACACGCTCGCACACACACACTCATACTCACAGAGAGAGAGAGAGAGAGAGAGAGAGAGAGAGAGAGACTAGATTTGAAATATTATTTTTTATTTCTTTATTCCTGAGTTTGTCAAACAATATAATCATAAACAATTTTGTGAAAGTTTTGCAGCAATATATATCCATTAATTTATTCTCCATGCAACAGGAAAATTAATTTTTCAAGATATTAAGAGAATATCGATAAGCAATATTCTATCATTATTTTATAACAATATTTATTGGAAATAAAAATTTATGCAGTAATTTAATTTCTATTTTTCAAAATTCACTTGCCTAAGTTGTACTTTCGGTGTTTAACCCACAACCAGTACACGTACTTACAAATTCGTCTCTGCCAAAGTTCCATAACCCTTATAACTTCTGATTAATAGTTTCGGCTGAGCGTCATGCGGAAAATTACAAGACGATCAAAGTAAACAATATGGATCCTTATTTAGGGAACTTACTTTCTCTTGTTAACGTAGTTCTGCTATCAGTACTGTAATCTTTCTGCTGATGCTCTTAATTGTCTATCTTTTATGCTTTTAATTGTCGGAGTAACTAAGTATTTCTTTCTTCGCCTGTTTAATTATATATAATTACTTTATTTATCGCGAGGAGGACATTGGGAGTAACATAAAGATGTCAGAGTCGCGTGTTTAATTCGTCAAATCAAACGGTAACAACCGTTTAAAGAAATTTTTACGTTTCATCGAGTTTCTTTACATCAAGCTTCATGGGAGTGTTCGATACGGCAGTCTTTCTGCAACTTAATATATTCAAAAGATAAAAGAAAAATTGAATTACTCGAATATTCTGCTCCTTGCTACTTATAGTATTTCATTCATCATGTTAATTACAGATAAAACTATTTTACTAAATTAATTAATTATTGAATATATATTTTATTCCAATTTTCAAATAGTTTAAGGATCAAATTCTAATTTATTGCTCATTAAAAAATATTTACTACATAAATTATTAAACGTAATAAGTTTTCAATTAGATACATTGAAATGAATCTTGCTTAAGTAAATTGGGTCATCAAGTTCATACGAATATTTGTATAACATATCTAAATATTTAGGAAGATGAAATACAAAACTAGTAAGTACTAGTACAAAACTAGTAAGATATGTAAGTCTGATTAAGTATTTTATATGTTTGTTTGCATAAACTGATATACTGATTGTATAATCTAGTAAATAGATTGTTCTGTTGACTTTTCCTGGACATAAGATGAGAAGTGTTTTTTTCTTAATATTACTTTTTTTTTTTTTTTAAATAGTTTTTAATAATTTAATTTTTACTTAAGTATTACGCAAAAGTAATTATTTAGTGTAAGACTGTTTAAATATATATTAGTATCGTATTATTTTAATTTTATAATTCACATTTTCACATATCGAATAATAATTTTATTAATATACTGTAATAGTATATTAAACTTGTGCTTAGCATATGGTTATACAATACATTTAAAATGAAATAAATATTAATGGAAGGAATTATTTGTCTGAATTTATTGAAATGATTTGTTAATCATTTTTGTAATTAATACTTGGACGCAAATAATTTGGATGACAAATTCAATATATTACAAAGCCTAAGCATTTAACAATTTCGGTTATAATAAATTTTATTGTATTGTACTAAGTTAAAATAAAAATATACGAGAAAGGAATATTATAATATAAAAACATCTTTCAAATACAATCGCATCCTCAAGTTTCCATTCTTAAAGATATAAATTTACCTGCAATACGAATAGTTCTTGTGCATTTGCTAACTAAATTCCATTCGATATAATAAAAAAAAAGAAAGAAAGAAAGTAAAAAACAAAATTGGAATTATTAAAAGTCTTGTTATATATATTCCTATTGACTAGATATAAAACATGAATATTGAATGTCCATTACCTGAATTAATCCTCCATGAAAACCATCCTAATTCCATTCCCGAATTATGCGATTGTCCAAAGGATATAGAAGAAACTCCTCCATCTATCTGAAAAACATAGTAAACTAATTCATAATATAAACAAAATATAAAGACAATTAGATTATGTGATGTATTTATTTCTAATAAATTACATACTCATAAATGCATAGATAGAATGATAAATGTTGTGGCTGTTTAACTATCGTTATACAAAAATTAAATATTCCAGATATTAATATAGAATAATAATAATAATAATAAGAACAATAATAATAATAATAATAATAATAATAATAATAATAATAACAATAATAATAATAATAATAATAATAATAATAATAATGATAATAGGTAGAAAATTGAAAGTAGACAGAGACAAAAATATAAAATATGATGTACAAGGATATACATATATTTATAAGCAATATAGTATTAGCAGCAAATGGTAGTTGTTTTTAATAATAATATCATAAGTTATTTTGAATAATCTGTCGATTTTCTAACCATTCGGAATTAAATATAATTATCAATAATTACCGACAATTAGTTAATATTGATACTAAAAATAAGTTACTTTAATTAATTATTGAGTTTTTAAATAATTAAGAGTTAAATATAATTACTTTCATTAAAATACAAGCTCGAAAGTTATTAAGTTTTATATGTATTAACAAGCTAATTAGATTTTGTCTCTCTACATAAGCATTTTACATAAGTTTCTCCAAAAATAGCCTTAAACTTTAAATTTTATTTGAGAAAGTTTGCCTAATAGTTTCAAGAGTTTTATTAGATAAAAAGACAGACGACGAGCTTATGTTCAATAGACCTCATATTGGAGGAATTACGTTAGCGATTTCTCAGATAAGCGTTCGGTTAAATCGACATTTGCTTGTAAAAATTTATCACCAACGTTGTAATAGTGCTAATAACTAAGAATTTTAAGGAATATTTTTTTTCATTTTACAACATGTGTGCCGACAAAATACACATTTGCGCGAAAATAGGTGTTGGAATATCAAATTCAAAATATACGCTGTTGTTTAGTCCTCGAAAACCCAAAGGAAGTTTTAAATTTTACATTTAGTTTAGAAGCGATTTTCAGAAAATACATATTATTTATTTATAAATTTATAAATAAGGCTACAGTTTTACAAAAGACAAAAAAAAATGAAAAACAATTTTTCTTTTCTTTTGTACTTAATTAATATTACACTCTTCGTATATAAATACTAATTTCTTTTGAAGTTTACGAGTAAAATGTAATAATTTATTATTATGAAAAGTACATATTGGTATTATAAAAAAAAAAACAAAAACAAAATATCTATATATATATATATATATATATATATAGAAAAAGGGAACACAATATTTCATTATATATACTATATACCATTTTGTGTCAATCTACGATGTCAAAAATTGTAAATTGCTTTGGCTTTTAAAAAATGGCGCTATTTTGTGATAATACGAACTTTTATGTACAATGCTGTTAGGAGAGACTACGTCGATGTCTGATATTTTCAATGTTTTTCTCTAGTGGTTTTTTTTCTTCTAATATTGCTTCAAGAATTATTGATTTGAGTGAAAAGTAGCGCAATATTGTCAAATTTGATGAATTTGTAGATTGAAAAGATTTTCATTTATATAAAATGGTGATGAAAAATAGAAGAAAAAAAAATGCATAAATAATTAGCGTTTAGTTTTATCCTTTAATAAATTACGATATTCAAGCTCCTTATTATGTTGAAACTTTAATACTTTAATTTATGGTTGGATAAATTTTCATAATATAATAATAAGCTATCATAATTATCATCTCAGTATAATAAACTCTTTAGAAAAACATGTGAATGCCGTCATGTGACCATTGTGCAATGGAATTTGAAAAATTATCCAAAAATATAAATATCACGCATTTTTTCATACATTACACCAGCTGGAAGATTATACCTTTTTTCCTTCACATTTTCGATTACACACCGATTGTACGAATGGTATTAAAAGAGATTTAGCAATCAGTTCACGAATGCTATTGTGAAATCTCTGTATTTTTTGAAAAATAGAAGCCTCTTTCCTATTTTATCCTCATCACTTGAATTGGTGAGTACCATAGATGGCTACACCATGAAGGAAAAAAATTTTCGCAATAAAAATGAGCAATACTATAATATAAAGCAATTTTCTGAGTTTATCTTTTATTTGATTCTTCAGCTCGCGTGAAATCTTTTCGGGTCACTTAAGCTTTTTTTCAATAGTAATTAAAAATATACATAATAAATAATCGTAATAATTGTAATAATTTTTATATATTATTATTATTATTATTATTATTATTATTTTTTCTCATTCGGTATGTCAAATGTATTTGTAAATTCGCGGAATAAAGTAAAGTGGAAGCTGTGGAAAAATAAGCGGAAAAATAAAACGGAATAACGAAATACATATTGCAGAAGGAAAGAAAACGAGAAAGAGGTCGAGAGCATGAAATTGTCATGTCGTTCTCACGTTACTGCTCCCATGTTCATGGTGACTAGTAACGACATTCTAGGGATCTTGACACTTGCAATGTTCTCGAATTCTATATAATACGGCACTTTTCTATTCGCAAATTTAAAAGCCGATATCTGAATACAGAATACTTATAATGAGAATAGCTGGTGAGGCTTGAATTGCGCGCTCGCGTGCCCAACGATATCTCATACACTTACATGCGTATGAGTACCGATATTTGTATGTGGGTTTTCGCTATCGCGTAAATATTATTAATGAAATATCATTATCAATTGTATTTTTTATATAGAATTATAATAAACAATTATGCAGCTGTATTATATTATATGTAAGATGTGTTCTACCAAACTCTCAATATCTCAATGTATTTATAACTGGTAAAGTGAAAATTATGTAATTTTTCGAACGAAATGCTGAATATTAAACTAAAATTAGAAATTGCTATTTTTCTTATTCTATTCTGAGTTTATTTTATATTGAACTTTCTAATGTAACATAAGTGAAACTCCATTTTATATCTTATACTTCACGTCTTATTGTTTTGAACTCGTTTGAATACTTATACTAACTTTCAATGATTTATTTCTTAGTTTGAAAATTAAATATTAGTACAGGCGTATCTGGGGTAGAAGCAATTTTATCAGTCTTTCTAGACTGAAAAATTACTCCCATATTCTCATACTCCCGTGCACGAGATTAACAATGCATTAATATTATTTTACAATTTAGAAAATTTAGAAATCGTAAATTTCAGCTCGTCGTTACCTTTCATTCCCATCGAAGAATTGTCCTTTATGTCGTAATAACTGATTTTTTAAATTACTTCATTTAATTATATTGTTCATTTAAGTTGGCTGTATTATTGAATTCGTCCATCGAGGCATTCAAGCACAATTATTGGATATATTTGCATACTTTCAATCCTTGCTCAATCATTATTACTTGATATTAATAATGGATTTGTGGAAATGTGCGAGTGCAATATAACATGAATGGGTGCAAAAAGAAGAGAGAAATAAATTTCATTTCAACATTGAAGCTCGAATGATCGAATAATGTTAACTGTCGTTTGAAAATATTTCACATTTGACATATTAAATACGCGCGCAGCATTTAAACATAACATTTTGAAATTTAAAATTCCAGAGGAACATGTCTCTTTAGACAGTCGAAAGCTCTGTAGCGGACCGCTTTTATTTCCGCGTCCGGGTACTTTTTCAGCTGAGAATGTTGGCTTTGTATCGCTGGCTGCGTGCACGCACGTGCATTCACGAGCTGAGATGGCTTGGAATATTCACGGAACGCCAAGAGTTCAGAGAATTTCTTCTAGAGGTGCAGCAACAGCGACGTGTTACGTCAACTATATAGTTATTGCGGTGGTATGTTTCGACAAGTTTTTGCTGCTGGTAGTTGGCGGCGATGGTGGCGGTAGAATTTTGGGGTGGTGGTGGGAAGTTAGCCGAGCTGCAATTCGAGTGTATGAGTAGCCAAGCAGTTGAAGCTTAATCACAGCTGTGGGCTGATGAGCGGCTTGCTATATCTCAGAAACTTGCAGATCTACGAGTTTTACTAACTTTTGTTGTTGCTGCTTATTATAGATTCTATGAAATATGTACGGCAAGTCATTGACACGCGTTTTCAAAATTATTTATTTATTTATTATTATTTATTAATTATTATTATCATCATCATTATTATTATTATTATTATTATTATTATTATTATTATTATTATTATTATTATTATTATTATTATTATTATTATCACTATTATCACTATTAACACTATTATTAATTGAAAATAGTATGCAACTGAAACTGAATATTTTTATGATTTTATATGATGAATATGCTTTTAAATGGCCAGTTTTAATATTATGCCAATATGTATAATCATATTATGCTAAATCAAGAAAAGCAAAGGATTTAACTTTAAATCGTCTCAATTTTTTTTTTATATACGTATACAATTTGTTGTTTCGGTTAAATCAATTAATTTTTTAAAATCCCTTTCTTCTAAGCTAATTTTAATATTAAGAAAAAGTCTTTCTATTTAATTAAGTGTATTAACATTTTTATCTTATTCTCTCTTGCCGACTGTTCCATTGTAATGCATAAGAAAAGCGGTTCACAAAAGACCAATAAGATGAACGTATTCTGATTTTTTTTTTCTTTTTTTTTTCTTTTTTTTTTATCCAAAAATACGGTTTCACTTATATAAAAGGAAGTCCCGTAAGATCTTTCAATCGGTTCAGCGAGTAATCATTCAAAGAGTGATTTTTAAGCTTCAGTAGGTGGCTGTGCTGTAAATTTTTCTAATTCAGAAGCGTGAACTTTTCGGAAAAGAATCCGTTTCGCTCATATTCCAATTGTAGTTACAGAACTAGTTTGTACCTCAATTGTTTATATAGGTTTTACCTATTTCCGATTGGGGTAAATTTGCATTGTATGGATAAGTAAACTAGCTTAGTAAATAAGCGAATGAATTTTTGAATACACACACACACACACACACACACACACACACACACACACACACACACACACACATACACACACATTAATAATTAAATAATTACTACCAATCAAATGAATGATTAATAGTAATAATAATACAACTCTATTATTATATTTATTTTCATAATCAATTAATAATTGGAAAACGAAAAATTATTGTTACATACAAAATCGATTGAATGCAGTGGTTTTAACATAAGAACATAAAAATACTAAACTAGAAAAATATGGAAATTTATGTTATACATATTCAATTAAATTTTTTACAAAAAAAATGTCGTACTACAGTAAATAAATCTTAGAGTTTATTACGAGATACTCATTTTATCTGCTTTCAAAGAAAAAAATTAATTAAAGCATTTCGATGAAAATAAATTAGTTTAAATTGTAGAATAAGAACTTGTGAATTCCAAAGTTGATTACGTACCGGCGTGCAATTGTACACGTTAATTAATTTTTTCATCTAATAACGAATTCATGAAATTGTATTAAGTGAAATATACTTAAAGTCTATTAAAAATCTATTAAGTATAAAATTTCAAATTAATTATATAATCATTCCTATTTGTACAAATATAAGAAATAAAATGAATGTTTAATTACATCATTATATTTAATATTTTCACTTATTTTTAAGACGCGATTATTCCCGTAATTATTACATCAATCGATTTCCATAATGAAATCTATGTCTTTTTAATTTAAAAACTTTCTTTTTAATTGGATATTTCTTGTTAAAATATTTTGAACAATTATGACAGAATTCAGATTAGCTGTTAGATTAAGTAATTGCATAATTATCTGCATTTACTCGTTACATGTTAAGCACAAAAAATACCTAATTTTTATATATTGTTACGTTGAATTGTATATTTATCTTAACATTCCAGTATTTATAATTTAAATGAAATGATAAATCATATGCCCATGTAAAACGCTATGTTAGTACTATGTTAGTACTTTTTATTTATGTATATAGAGAATATATTATAGTTCACATGAGGTATCTAATAATGTGGATTCTTTCAAATTAACTTTTGGTACTTTTCATTTTAACACGACGGTTTGGCGTTAAAATTAAAAAATTACTAAACACGCATACAATAATGAATAGTAAGCATAATGAAAATGGATAATAAAAATAAACATTAATTTTTATAATTCTGGTATTCGTTTGTTTGTTCCGTTAGGTAAGATTTGAGGAATGCAACAAATTATTATTTGGTGCTCGAACAAGGCCCAATCGAAGATATCAGTCTCGTCTATGATGCATACGGTATATTTCAACAATCCTTCAAGCGTGAAAGTTCATTGTTATTAGTATGCAGCACCATCGCAACACCGTATATCCGAGATTGCGAGAAAGCGCCATTGGTAGGGTCAATAATTTGAGTTTGCTATTCGCGAAATATCGACGACAAACCTGGCAATGGAAACACTCGAGTGCTCCATATTTGGTTGGAGGCATTAGGTTATATACCAATTTTGTAGATTAAGCATATGCCCTCATGTATATGTATGTATGGACGCACTCGGTTATTCATGAGACGGTACACAATGCAGTTCGTATTAAGATAATCAAGATAATAAGCTGCACGAGCACATATAATGCAATAAAGGTGAAATATATTTTGGCTTGAGTGCCGAATGGCCGACCAGTTGATTTGAATTATCATTCCAAGTATAGTTTTTGATTGGGAAGCCTAAAATTTGAACTTACAAAGCCAGATACGAAGTTAAAAACTGCCAATTTTCAAGAGCTATCCCATCCCTAATGAGGGATCTGAATTTCTTATTCCAAGTCACGTGCACTTTTAAAATAACGAATTATGATTTTTCTCGTAAGGATCTGTGATTGCCGGTAATACTGCAACTTTCCAAGGCACTCGAAATAAACTTCTTGCGAACTAGCTTATATCACTGATTTTAAATCATAATTGTGCGCATGACAAATTAAAATCATTTTGTAATTTTTAGAAGTTTTGACCTAATATGAAAATATTATTATACTTTCGAATTATTAGAATATTAATTCTAGCGTCACGCTAACCATCAATACTGGAATGCAATATTGAATTTCACAAATGCCCCACACTTATATTAATTCAGAATTGATTTAATTTAAATCATATATATTTTGATTTATTTTGATTTTATCGATTATTTTATAGAATTTGAAGGAACGTATAAGATAATCAATTTATGTATTAATGGATTATAAATTTTGTTTAGTTTTTGTATTTATTCTTTGTATGTCGTATTCGAAGAAAAATTGTTGTAATAATATTTTTTTAAAATCTTATTTATTCTAATTTTAATTATTTCTTATAATTCCTTAACGTCTTCGTGTATTTGTATATTTAAATATTGTTCATTCGCTCAATAGGGATTTTGTTTTTTTCATGAAAGCATTTGTCTCATTAATTGTCGTTTTTAAAACATTTACGATAATTATTTTCAAAAATTTGTCTGCAGCTTATACCACTATTGCATATCACTTTTAGTAACTATGTCACAGATTTTCATATTGAATTATGAAGTTACTCACTTATGCTTTAATTCATAATTATATCTAATTTTTCACGGTAATAGCATTAGATAGCTTTTCAAATTTTTGAAGCGTTCAAATAAAATAAAGGCCTTAAAGAAAAGTCAAGCCACGTGCCTGCAGATTCACAGAATAATTAATTTTGATGGTAGTACTAATTTATTATTGGATAATTCACAGTTAGGTGGGATGATTTCTCATCAACATATACCCTCAACAGCACGAAATGTGATTTCCGTTTTAACTAAGCAGTGTGAAATAGGTAGGATAGGGTGCTAAAATGAAAAGGAAATAGAAGAGGTTAGATAATACAATAGACGTTAAAGCCGTGTGTTGAAGTGTAAGGAATCTGTCTGTTTGAATAATCTAATGAGAAGTCTGTCTGGATAATAGTATGGTGTCATTCAACTTCAATGTCCGGATGTAATACTCGGTTTAATTAGATCTTTGAAAGTGACAGTGAATGTTAAAGGAATGCCATCGATTATTCTGACAATGCTAACTTTCATTTTATCAATGCTACAATGTAATTTGTCTTATTAAATTCGCATTTGGGTAATATGCGTATCATTATTTAAAATAGTCTATAAAACATGAAATAATTGACAATATTTTATAATTTTTATGCACACAGATTTTCAAAATATAATTCAAAAGTATAATTTAGTGTTTGCAAATATCAAAATCATACTGATAATTTATTAATATAACAACTTGTTTTTCTGCAATTCCACAATTTAAGTACATTCAAACAAATTTTCTTATATGTGTGTCAGTATTGTTATTTTCTGCCACTAATACGTAGGCTTATGTTTGTGCAGCTAAGCAGGCAAAAAAACTTTATTTCAACATGAAAAATTTCAAGGTGAAAACATTGCGCCCCACTAAACTTGTACTTTCTACTAACTTCTCGTGACATGCGTGATGCGACAGGCAAAAAAATAAAGTTGACGTACGCTTAAAAGAAAGAAAAATGATTGGAAATACAAGGGGTGCAATTTTCGATTCCAATAGAGAGAAAGCGGAAGTGTAACCACTGTCGCTAAGAAAAGTACGTGCTTGCATTCGTTTATGGATGGTCGGCTAAAAGAAAAGAAAAATATAAGATATTCGAGTCAGGTTAGGGCGTATTAGTCAGAGATACGCGTGACTAGATTTTCAATATTGAGAGTTACAGTTCGACTCTACACGTGGCACATAGCTATCTACAATCCTCTTTTTCCTTTTTACGTGTCTTATTCTTCACATTTCGTTTCACTTTTATGTTCCGCGCCCTCCCTCCCACTCTTCTTTTCGTTTTTTTACCCAACACTTATTTATTAGAAGCGATATATCTTTAATATTATAAAGGCGTCACAAAAAAAAATTGCAATATCACGCAAGTTATTGCCTAAGACTACTCCTGGGAGATTTTTGATAGTATTGACATATTGTTGAAACGAATTTGATTTCAATTTATTTAATGATCGGATATTTTGACGTCTATGTTGCTCTCCTCTTCAGGCTTCCAATATTATACTTCGTTTTTTCAGATCTAAGTTTCCATAATTTTACTTGGCTTGACAGTTTTTCATCAGCAGGATTAGAAAAACTAATTACAATAATTTTTAAAAGTATATAATAGTGGCATAATTTATGATGTATAATATTTTATAAATTCAAATACAATAGATTAATTTAAAAGCATAAAATATAATTATCAGATAGAACACTTTTAATAATAGCAAATTACTATTTACTAATGTATGTATATTATTTTTAAATTTTTTTATTTTCTACATTATACTATAAAATGTTATTGTAGATAATGAAATTCGTATATTGGTTGTAAATTTTTTGATAAATTTTTTCAACGCATGTCATTAATTAAATAGATGGCATTTAGAAGTAACTGACTATTTGCATCGAGAAATAATTAGAATAACTGTTGTGAGATAATATTAGGATAAATGATTACGAAGTCAATTAAATTAGAATAAACAGTACATAAGTTATAATTTTTTATCTTTAATAAAAGAACATATAAAGTTAGTTTATGTTTATTATAGATTTTTGTTTCTATAGATAAGTGAATATTTATCAATATCATTATAAATTAAAAGCAAAAAGTTACTAAACATAACTACCATATTTTATAAAACTGAAATTATAACTTTATTAGAAATAATAAAAACTTTTATGGTTATCTCCTTAAATTTTAGTAATTTTTCATAATTCCTATAAACAAACTTAAATATAATGCACTTGTGTATGCTGTACATAAACATTTTCTTCGTACTTCGTATGTTAAACTTAGAAATATTATCACACTAGTAAATGTATCTTTAAATTTTAATTATCGTAGAACAATTTATAAACTGTAAAAGACAGAAATAAACATTATCCTAGAAGGTTGAATATTATTATTATTAATATTATATTAAATATTATTTGACTGATATTCTGTGTATATTAAAATTAATCATACAGCCTGAACACGCATTGGTCCTTTTTCCATTTTATGGAGCTGGTTCTCTAGGTTTATATAAATACGATTCAATTCATAACACATGACATGATGTTCATCTAGAAATAGACAGAAGAATAAAAAAAAAGTAAAAAGTGATGGTAAAAGAGGGGAGGAGGCTTAAGGGGTAGATAGATAGATAGAGAGAGAGAGAGAGAGAGAGAGAGAGAGAGAGAGAGAGTGGGTTTGCGGACCTGGCGGGAGAAGGTGGAGGAAACTCTCCAAAAGTACTCTGGCTTTTCTAAAAGAATAAAAATGGATCGAATCAGACTTAGCACAAGTAAAGGCGGCGGAAACGTTCGGTAAGGTGGAACTCGATCACTGCCTCAAAAAAACATATTTAACCGACCAATTTAAGGTGAAATAATTTTGACATAATATCTAACTCTAGCAGCAGACAACCATAATTTTCAGGCTAATTTACCAACATACTTTCGCCATTTGTATGTGGGAAGAACATCCATTTGTTCTCAAGAGTAAATGGGCCTTGAGACATCGACATCCACCGATGGCGTTCGGCCTTTTCACACTTGTTTTACGAATACAAATTATATGTTATAAACTTGAAATTTTAAAACCACGTAATTTTTCACATACTAAAGAGATATTGGAAAAGAAAGTGGCATAAATTAATTTTAATATAATTATATAGACATTATTATTTAATTATTATGAAGCGATATAAGAAAACAGCCTTTTAAACATTTTTCTTGAGTTTTAAGATGGTTAAATGAACGACGATTAAGATAAATTAAATAATAGGATTTCACAATTTCTTTCAATAAACTATATAATATATATAATAAACTATATAGGTCATACTTTTATTGTTCAATGTACATTTTGTTTTGCTGTATAAGTACGTAATTGGAAATTCATTGACCAAATTTTTTTAAACTTTGAATAGCTGTTTAATTCGTTTAGTAATCATATAATCAAACTTACAGATTACTTATAATTTTACTTATAATTCCAGTTTTAACCAATTATTTTTATGTTTAAAAATTCTATTTACATATAATGTATTATATATTATGTATATATGTGTGCACGCGCGTGAATATTCTTAATGACAAGAATGAATTTTTAATTAACTATTTTAAGTTAATTTAAATTCATATAGTATAAGATACACTCCTAGTTACTTTAATAAATTATTAGAGTATAAGCTACTATAGGTGAAATATATCTTTTTGCAAATTTTAATTTATAAATCTAATATTTTTAATGTAATATGTCAAGGTATTTCGTAAATTTTGCTAACAACAATTAAAGAAAACAACTATTAGAATTTCATTATCAAAAAAGTCACTTTCCGATAACATTATGCTTTCACTAATTCTTCATTTACTATCGGAAATGGTTTTGTACTACAAACTTTTTTACATGTATGCGGGTAAGTGTTTGTTAAATACAGCGCGCGACAGTAAACAAAGCGAATACTACTAATATTCGTGTAGATATAGTTTGAATCTATTTACAGAATGTATAGAATACAAAAACTTGTTGTTGAGAGAAAAAGGAGCATTAAAAGGGCTTATCGTGCCTTATATATCCTACTTGCAGCTTTTTATACACTTTCTTTATATTATGGAAGAATTAACTTATTTATTAGTTCAATATACTTTTTTTTTACCATTCTGACAACGAAATCTTCTTATATCGTGGTAAATATAGTAAATAAAAAATTTTATACTATCATTGAATTGTGTTACTCCAAACAAATGATAAAATTGTACTATTTATTGTTATATTATCTTAATATACTTTATACTGTAATTAATATTATTCTAATATTATTAAGATTTATTATATAATCGAATTATTTTAGTTAACATGAAATATATTTTAAAATTTTGCATTTCCAAAATTGGATCATTTTAGCTTGTAGTTTCATAAAAATTCAATCAGTTTGCAAATTGATGTAAAATATTGACATTACATAATTTAATTAAATGCTTATTTAATTAAATTAATGACTTTGCCTATTTACAGTGGTGTCTATGATTATGTATGTATAATATTGTGCACGAGCATTTTTAAATATTTAATCATTAAAATTGTATTCTAATACAAATTTGGTTGTTTATACAACTAATTTACTAATTTTATTTTTTATAATTATTCTTGATATAAAATAAAACCTCTACTAATAGAAAAAGTTTCAAATACTTTTAAATCAATTTAAAAATGAATTCTTCAAAAGGAACTATAATATATCTTATTATTGCTAATATATATATATAATTTTTTTGTAATATAGATTAGTAATAACTATTGAAAAATGCAAATACTGTATACTAGTTTACAATTATGCATTTTATTGTTAATAAAATATTTTTAATATCATTTAATGTAAGAAATAATAATTCGAGTATAAGTATAAGAAAAAATAGTAAATACGAGAAATTAAAAACCAGATGATAAAAAGCCTTTAGTTAGGGTCAGTTCATTATTCCTTTGTTTTTTTTTTTACAAATTCCAGATAAAGGAAAACATATTCTGAAATTACATCACCCTTAATATTACATATTTAGGGAATTTTCCCCTTTTTTATATTTATTTCTACATAAAAGTGTGCAAGAGCAGAGATTAAGTGGCAAGTAGAAAATGTTGTTATGTAAAAAATTTAGAATATACCCTTAGTTTAAAAATATTTATGTAGAAAATTAATTTAATTTTGTATATATAGATATAATTTATAATAATAATTAATCAATCGAAATTTAACTTTTATTTATTATATAGCTCGGTTATTCATATATTTAAAAATTCTCACATTAAGTGAATAAAATTTTATATTAAAAATTTAGTTTGATTAATCATTAACGAAAATATATTCATAATTTGTTTATGAATTTAGTGCAGCTAGTAAAATTATTAATATATTGTTGATATTATATATATAGAAAAGTGATATATATATATATATATATATACATTAAACAGCTAGTAGTACTATATTTTTAATTCAAAATTATTTTTTATCAACGTATTTATATAAAATAATTTTGATACGTGTCTCATTCAATGAACGTTATTAATTTTCATATTGGAAATTGAAGATCATGTCAACCTATATATTACAATCATAAAATCTGTTTATTGTCATATAGATTATGCAAATTTGTTATGTAGGAATAATACTTAATTGAATATCTCAAAGTCCTTAGAAAAGCTACTGGTTTCCTTCATTTGATTTGATGTTTAATTGTGTCATTTAATTTCAAAATATTTTAATAGGTTTAAACGCAATGAATTTAGTTAAATAATCCTTATTCTAATATGATTATAATCAATATTAAAAACTTCTTTGATTATCGCACGTAACAATTAGCATAAAACTACTTACGTATATACAATCACAGATACAGATATCCACCCCCTCAATCAATCAAATTTACACATTCCCAGAATTAATATTATTTATTAGTATATAAAGAATATTTCAACGGATGTTTTTCGTTAATTATTCCAAACTCTTTGGTAGATTTTCGTTTAGGATTTGTAAAATATATTTGACCTTTACCAATATTATAAATCAATAATGAAAACTGAAACAATCCGAGATAACAACTAGATAAATATTACTATAGTGTGAAGAAGTACCAATAGAGTAACTAATTAAAAATAAGAAAATATTATATAAATTACACATGCCTAAGTTCGAATAAATAGAATAAATAAAAATAAATAAACAAAAATATAATTACATTAAAAATAGAACAAATAACAATAAAGTACAAATAAGGTAAAAATAAAAATTGTAGTTGTGTTAAAGGTTCTTTAGTTAAAAATATCATAAATTTCATAATTTGAAAATTAAAAAATAAAATTGTTGTAGAAATAACAAGGTGAAAAATAATTGGTAACTTGTAATATTTAGAAAAATTTAAATCGTCAAACTATTAAATTAAAAATTATGAAAACAAAAGACGTAAAGGTAAAAGGGTATAAATGTTTGGATGAAAAGTGGAGGCTGGTATTTGTGTATATAAGAGAAAATGCGAGAAAATAGTGGGAAAATGGAAAACAGAATCGAGAATAAACTATAGAGGACATATAGAGAAGTAATAAAGAAATATAAAAAGAAGAAGAAACGAAATATCTATTGGGGTACTAGTTAAAGAATTAAAAAATGTAAGAAGTTAAAGTATAATTATCTTAATAAGATCGAAAGCCATTAAAATTTGATAGAAAACAATATAAAATTAGAAGAAAAAAAATAAAAAACGAGATGATAGAATTAAGAATTAAGAATTGTTAATTTGTTGTTTTGTTAAATAATGTTATATGTAGTAACATTTTCTACCTAAAAGAATCAATCAGAATAATAACAATAAAACTTTAATTCCGTGATGAAGAATAGGGAAATCTATAATTATCATAATTATAATTAAAATTATAATATAATAATTATCACGATATAATAGTTCTGTATACACATAACCTTTTGCAAAATCTCAATAATAAATATAATTTTTATTAAATAATACTATTAAGAATTTAAACGAAAGTTCAAACGTACGTATACATGTTCACAAATAATTTAGTATTTTCAATTTGGAATTATACAATAATTTGATCAAAATTATTACTCATTAATAAAAATTAGTAAATTACTTTTGAAGATTTATATTACTAAATAACAAAAGTATTTACGGTTATTGTAACTCAACATGATTATCGATAAAGAATAAAGTCCATCTTATATTGCCTCCATTATAAGTTGTACTTTGTTAAGCTCCAAAGTTTCGAGCTATCGCATCAATAAATTTAAATGTTGTCGTGAAATTGTGAATGTAGAATACAATATCGTGATATACATAAGAAGTTGCACTTCGCAGTAAATATGATAAAAAAAAAAAAAAAAAAAAAAAAACAAAAAAAAAAGAAAAAGAGTACTAAATTTTGCTCAATTTAAATTTTCTCAAGTTAAATGCCTCGAGCTGAAAACCTCGGTCAGTGAGTGGGAAAACAAAAGGATATCTTGAGAACTACATATTGCAAATCCTCTCTAGATTTCTTGAATGCGTAATTAAAATCTGAATTGGTTTTAGAGAAATTACGACTCAGTTGGCCCGGATATCTAAATGGTTATTTGGTTAAAATTAGCTTAGTTATAAGCTTTAGCATATGAAGCTATAAGCTTCGCATGAATGGTCCGAGTTTTATCTTGGATTGGGTATGACTCAAGAAGTTTATATAGATGTATTCCAACTACGTAGCTTGACTGTAATTAATTTAGCAAAGAACATTAGAAACATAAGTTTTACTTTAATACATAGTAGCAGATTTGCATTTATCGAATAATTTGCCATTTTTGTCTTATTATTAGTACTGATTATTAGTATTATTTTCGTACAATCAATAAATTATTTAACCAGTATGGTAATTTTATTTTAAATACCTTTTAGAACTTATGGTCGTGAAATCTTAGTTGCTTCATGTAAAATATTATTAACACAATTGTGTAGTTGTTTAGGAATGCGATTGAAATTATGAATCTTTTTCTAAAAAGAAATAGATCTTGAAATAGGATTCGATAATATTTATTTTTATAAAATTATTTTTATCAATTCAAGAGCGAAATCGCGCATTCTATTTATTTTATAAGTATCAATAATATTTTTATAAATGTTTAGAAATATAATTTTTACATTCTAGAGTGTAAAAATATAAGTGAAAGTTGTGCTTTGGAATATTAGAATGACTACAATTTAATATTGATAAATTTCAATTAGCTTAAATACAGTTATATTATTATAATTATTTATATTATTCGTTATATATTTGCTAAGCTTAAATAAAAGAGAAATAATAATATTCCTAGTTAACTCTCTCCATTAGTAAATTAGAGTTTCAGAATAGAAAATAAAATGTTTACGATGTTAATTATTATTCGTAATAAGAAATTATTAAAATGAAACTTTAAATATTAATGTCTGTTTAAGTAAAAATATGCTGGATGGAAAACGTATATTTTAAACATTTCAGACTAAGAAACTGAAATTATAATTATAACGAACATTGACAATTTACAATCATTGTCCTTTAAAGTTTCATATGTATGAATTTCAAAGTATAGCTGAGTATATAATTATATTTGTTTCAAAATATAAAATCCTGTGCTATAATACATCGAGTGCAAATTTGAATACAAAGACTGGGCGACAAATTGTTAAGATAGCACGCGTAGGGGCCGGCAAAGGAAAGGTTCGGAAAATCTAGAGCTTCAATCGCGGCAACAAAGAATTCCAATAAAGCGAAACTAAAATAGAATATCGAAAACCGTAGCGAAGCGTAAGAAATATGAGGACACGAAAAGCGATAGAGATATAGAGATCGATATATAGATACATAGATAGACG